>NC_090895.1:43386219-43391219 GCF_036669925.1 Montipora capricornis | reverse complement strand
AATTTGCAATTACTTAAGTTTTTCATTCCTTTGCTTGTAGTGCAACATGCCTTGGTGCAGCCACCCAACAAACTTTTTTACAAGTTTAATAGCCAACCAGAGAGCCTTTCCAATGTTAAAAACACCACCACGAAACTGTTAATCTTATTTGTAAACAAAGTTATGGTGTTTGCGGCAAGATACAGAGCCAACAAACTGGTGAAAAAGTTTGTTGGGTAGTTACACTAAGTGCGTCGAGCTATAAAGATTGGCATAAAAATACTTGCACCACTTTCTCAACAAATCAGATATAAAACCAAAACCAAGTTTTTCAGAGTTTTGTACTGGCTATGGGTAATTGCTTTAACTTATGAATGGTTGTATGGCTTGTAAGGGGCCAATTATTTTGGGAGAGAACACAATAACCCACAGTTACAGCTGTGTGGATCAGTTGTTTACAAATTTATTGTCATTTGACAAATAAAATTTCATAAATTTATTTTCTTTTTTTTGGTTAATTTCTTTATCCTTTCTCTTTCCAGTCTTTCCTTTAACTCTTCCCTTCTTCTCAATTCTTCTTCCTCTTGTTTTCGTTTTTCCTCTGGGCTTCTGAAATGTATTAATTTTTGAAGACCAAAAATTCCTTAAGTGTTTCCTTTTCTAATGATAAAATCAAATCTGGAAAACTGAATTGGCGAAAGCAAGGTACATGTACCTTTTCTCCTCCTCGTTTTCTTCTGGCCAAACAACACCTCTCGGTTTTGAAAATTTCGGACGACGAACTTTGCTTCTTCAAACATAGAAAAACGAATATATTTAGCTAGCAACTGAAGCCAATTGCCTTGAAAATAACATTTATTAAAAGCAAAACAAAACAAAACCCGACAATTAAATGCACTACCTTTGTTTTGGCATTCCGCAAGTTAATTAAGAAACAAAACAAGTCGTAACCATTGAGCCGGAAAATTTAAAACACGGAGGGGAAAATTCCCGCGCTTTTTGAGGACGCGACCGGTCGACACAGCATCAAATAAAGAGCGGGAAATTTGTGGTCAAAAAAATGTCTGACAAAAGGAGAACACTTGATCGAAATATTCGCAAATGACAGCTCGAGAATCTGTTGATCAATTTAACTTACAGTGAAGTTCGACACATTTAAATATGACAGTGAAGAATGAACAATCTACCCCTAGCCCTTGACGTTGTCCTGTCAAGAATTTAATATCGTAAATAGAGTACCATGACCTTTGAGTTAACCGTTTAATGCTCATAGGTCCGTTGTTAAATAATCGTCATAATATTTCATCAATGAAACAAATAAACAACACAAAAAAATAAAAACTAACCTGAGGCAACTGTCAAAGTTCTCCGCTAGGTTGGTGGAAAGCGCCAACAGTCAGTACCGCCGTATCTAGTGTGTTATACGAAACCATAACGCGATAAAACCTCGAAGTCGTCTTGCAAATACTGACAAAAAAATCCACTCTCATACAATCGAGATTGGTGCAAACTGAAACCAGGTGTGTAATCTTCTTTTGAGTGCATGGGCTAATGGACAGCATTCCTTGATGAGCGGAGCTAGGAGAATGAGAAACGAGTGTCGTTCTGGACGGATCCTTCCTGTCACCTTCCATAAAATCTACTTCTGAACCATTTCACTGGTGAAAAAGATCCAATATAAACATTTCCACTCGACAAACGCACTCTGTTGAAAACAATAAGACTTTTCAACGTAAAATTGGACTGAGGCAACCCTATCAATTTTGAGCGCGAAATCATGCTTCGGTAAAACGTCGAGAAGAAACTGCTAACTATTAAAGTTTTCAATACAACAGGAAAAACAGAACTTACCAGTATATCGGGCTGTTTCCGACGATGACCTTTTCAGCACATTCGACACACATACCGTCGAAAGTTATAAGAAATAGCCAAAAAAATGCGGGGACGTAACCGCACAACGAAAAACTTTGCTCCCACGTGATGGAACGAAAAACACAATTACGACCAGCGGACTCATCTCAAAATCTACCGCTGCAACGTTATAGCGCGGGCTTTAAGTGGATCTGGCAGCCCAAGAATGAAACGCTCGTGGCCCCTGCAAGCGGTGAGTTGGTTGTATGTCTCAATATGTTGGACGCTCGAAGGCCTTGTGGGATGAGATGTTTACGTTTGCAGTCTCGTAGAAAACTTATGTAAGTTTTCTACGAGACAATAAATACATTAGTTATAGTGGAAGTCTATAATTTATACAACTGTTCAAAGCCGAGGAAAGTAGGTCTCATATAGTTCCTGCAATAACTTAGACCTAAGTGACTGTTTAAAAAGCTTTACATTCCTACAAAGTTTAAGAAGCGGGTCAAGGGAATTCCATAAACTTACAGTTCTGTAATAAAAAGTTCTTTGTCCAGTTGCCGTTTTAAAATGAGGTATGTTCGTTTTTTGTAAATTGCAAGGTCTACGATTACTGACTTCTGTACGTTTAATAAATTGTGAGGAAAGATATTCGGGGACACAGTTAGACATACATTTAAACGCGATAATGGTGCTACGATAGAAAAGCTCGCTAGCGACAGGTAACCATTTCACTTCTTTCAGAAAGGGCGTGATATGATATTTATAACATAGGGTCGGATTTTGGTATTTCCATTGGCTAATTGTCAGTCAATTTGAATAGTGTTTCGTTATGTCGAACACACTTTTCTATCCCACGTATGTCTGCCGTTACCTGAGTTAGGCCATGTTCACACTATACCAGCTTATACCGGATAGCTTTTTCGCCGCGGCGAAAATCATACTGGATAGGGCCTCTGTTCACACACGAGAACGGTTGTGGCGGCACGATTTCTGTGACGGAGCGAAGCTGCGCCGCGCTGATCTCGAAAGTGGAGCGTTACATATCGGGGCCTTTTTTCCATAATTTGGTGCAATAAGAACACCTATTCGGACAGTCGCGAAAGTGTATAAATAAGTAGGAGTAAGGCCTAGAACCCACTGAGATGGAAGTAAATATTCAGGAGTGAGGACTGGAATTCAACTAAACTGAAGGTTGATTTCCAATGACGCGTTTTTGGCTACGCGCGTTAACGCACGTGAATAAAATAGAGGCAAGATAAAAATTGCTGAGCTTAAACGAGGAGTTGAGAGAGGTTAAACTTTTACTCGTCGCGTGACGGTTACGAGCGACCTTTCATGCATTGCCTCTATTTTACTTGCGAACGTAAATTTTACGCACATAAAAATGACGCGACACCGGAAATCAACCCTAACTCCCGATTCAAACGTCGAATTCACATGAGCCGAATTAATGCGAGAGTTAAATGCATGTGAAGTGCCACGTTTGAATCAATTAAATTCGACTTTTGCCGTATCTGCGACTGAAACAGTCGAAGATTCGACTTGGGTTCGACTTTTCGACTTAGGTCCGAGCTTAATGCATGAATATAGTAAATTATTATTATTCATTTAGGGAGACTGACTGACAGCGAACAGAGTTAAATTCAACAGAGTTAAATATGTTAAATTCTAGGTTTGAACCAAATGCCGTATTTAACTATTTTAGTCGACTAAAATAGGAATTAAGTTCTGCACATGTGAAATTCGACGTTTGAACTGGGCCTAAGATCTCGACTATGAGGATAAAGGAGTTTGCATGACTGCACGCATGTCTCACCACCCTGATATGTAGTGTCCAATTCCGCTTCCGGTCACCATTTCCACTGTTTTCATACTGAACATTAGCGTCTTAATAGGAAGTAAAGCAAATGATTAATTGAAAATTGACTTAAGCGAATTCGTATGATATTTTTCTCTTCTAGACTTTATTATGGAACGGCCATTTTGTCACTCTTTACTTTGAAATATGTGAACGAATTATGTTTTGTTATCATTCAAATTACTGAAATTAAACTTTTTCCGTGTAGAACTTTTGACAGTTTTGCATACTGAGTCAGTACTTGACTCGATTCCAAGGATGTTTTTTTGCGAAAAGAAATTTGAATTTTCTTCTGTTTTGTTCGGCGACTATTGGCGAAGTGAAAGACAAAACAGCAACAAAACCTTTGTTCCCATCGCTTTCCAACACCGGAATTTTGTAGCATTGAAGAAAATAATATTTATTTTTCTTAAAACGTAAATGCAGATATGAGAAGTTTTGGGAGATGAATCGCTCAAGCCATGACATAATCTCCTTCATGACTACCACGGGCAGTTTTCTTGGTAAAGTGGCTTTCAGTGCATGTGGCCACCAAACGTTAGAAACGTTGGTAACGTGTCGTTAATCCCAAGAAGAGACCAGCGGTAGTCCCGTTTTCCCGGTTGGGAGGTTCCGAATGGAAATTCGTTGACCATTTTCAAGTTTCTTGAGTTTAGTACTAGTTTCATGTTGTACTTGAATCCAGTCTAGCGCTGCGCAACAATCTGGAAATTTAGGCAAATGATAAACGGCACGTACCGTTCTTACCAAACAACCATAATGTCTATTGAACCTCATACGTACTTGGCATATTGTAAAAGATTGACTGGATTGGATTTGTAAAACATGGGTTTGTAAAACATGGATTTGTAAAAGGTCGATTTGTAAAAGGTGGATTTGTAAAACATGGATTTGTAAAAGATAGATTTGTAAAAGGTGGATTTGTAAAACATGGATTTGTAATAGGTGGATTTGTAGCTACCAATTTATACATTGAAAATTATCCGTGTTTAATTTCTTTCTTGCCACGTTCTGCACGCTTTTTCACGTGTTTGCTGGATGCAGAGTATTCACTTTTTCGCGTATTTGAGTTAACTGAATAAGCTCGGTCCAGATATGGACAGTTACTATAACAAATCTGGAGAACGTTTCTTTCCTGTTATGAAGAATATAAACATTTGAACGACATGGCGCTTAGATAAAGTCAAGTTTTTTACTATTCTGTCAACATAGCAAAACCACCATTATCATGATTGGTGTCCCCTGCTGTACAAAGAACTAATAATCCGTATAATCTTAGACCTTCTTCTTCTCGACTATTCAATAATTT
>NC_090895.1:43361219-43381219 GCF_036669925.1 Montipora capricornis | reverse complement strand
GGAAGGGTACACTAAAAACTAAGACAGGAAAGATCTAGGAAGAGTATTTGAAGGTACTTAGAATTACCAATATGTATAATTTGTACAGTCCCAATAATAACCATTACAAGAAAACTTATCTACAGTCAGATTGTTTACTCCTCAACAAATAAAAACGTATGATTGCCACTTTACATTTGATGTGTCGTTTTTGCTTGTTTTTATTTTCTTCAGAAAAGACAGGAGCAGTCTAACCTAACCATTAAAGAGCAATTTGTGTTCACCCGTACGAAACGAGCAGATCTGCAGCAGATCTGTAACAGATCTGTTTTGACAAAAACAGATCATCTGCAGACTAATTTATCGTCTGCAGGGTCTGTTTTCAGTCTGCTGCAGACGCTGAGCTTGAATACACTTCGCGATGTTAAGACTGCAGACGAAAAACAGACTAACAACAGATCTGCAGATTATCTGCAGCGTCTGCAGATGATCTGCAACACGTTGAAGCCCAAAAACCGGATCGATAGATCATCATTGTATCGTGACTTCGGTATAAACCTTAGTTGGATCAGTCATTACTGGTGTGTTTTGAGATAAATAAAATAGTTCGATTGTACAGATAAAACGATAGTCGAAAATTTAAAATGCGTTAGTATAAAGAGGCTTATAAATGGTCAGCCACTTACAACGTGTTAGTAAATCAAATGTTACGTCGATTGAACACTTAAATGAAAGGATAAATACTCTTTCGACCTTAATTTATCCTTATTATATAGCAATTAGGCACCCATACCTGACACAATCTTTCAATAGAATTTAAGAGCAGTACTGCAGGGTGCATTGGTGTTAAATTCTCAGTTCCAAACGCTCAGGGAAAAACATTTGATCGATCGACATATCAGTGTTGATAGAACAACGATACGAAAGTTGAAGTCAACACGTGAATGAATCATAAAAAGTGCAATAAGATGGTTAAATTACTGTACTGTGATTATTTTTCTTGCCTACATCATGAGATGTTTTTCTTATCAGTTGTCGTGATTGACGTGAAGGTCATGCCGACGCTGAAATCGAAAACACTCCGGCGCTCCTCAGATCTGATCACTTTTCTGGACATTCAATAAGCTACGGACGTCGGGCGAACTCGCGCCTCCAGCAGAACAGCCACCTACAGCTGAATCTGGAAGAATCGAACAAGATGAAATAGCTGCTCGGACTTGTAATTTCTGAGTGCAGACGCCGTGTAACAGTGTTGCGGTGCGGCGAGGATAATGAATCACCAAACACCGCAAAAATTACAAGTGGTTCTGGAGAACTCTGAAAGACTGTGGGCAGTATCTAGTTTACTCGATCTCGTTTCTGTAAATAACCTGCCAAGCAAACCAAAAAAAAAAAAAGAAAGCATGCAAAGCCTAGCCTGCGAGCAAGTTCCCTCGTTGCTCGCAGTCTACGCGAGGCTTCCCGTACGAAAATTTGTCGCGCTTGTGCGACTGAGCCAGACATTAGTTTGGTTTGATTATCGCCGATAGTGTGGCGTGAGTGAGCGAGAAAAAGTGAAACCCCAGTTTATTCATTTACGCCGCTGTAACGAGACATTTGTCACGCTGTATTATCGGTGAAACTCAGGCTGCTCACTTGTTATTCGATACATAAGTGATCCCTACTTGTTATTCGATAAGAAAAGATTAGTAGAAATAGATCAGGGAGTACTCAAAAATGCAAATCAGTTACTTAACTCTGGCTGTCGTTCTGATGTATTATATTATTTGCTGCATTTCTGTACGTGTAGTCCGTCCCCGGGTAAAAGGTGAGCAAACCATTTTTTACCGCTCTGAATTTTGAGCTAAAATACGTATATGGCTGGATATTTTTTCCAAGTGATACATTTAGCGTGATACCCACCCGTATACGGAGAGGTAAGTTCAAATAGCTTAGCACGTTCAGGAGAAGCAATCTACACGTAGCTACCTCAAGACAGCATTATCCTGCTTGCCCAAAACGGAGGATAATTTTTTAATGATAGGAATTGCTTGTCGCTGGACGGAAAACCTTTAAGAGGGAAGAGCAATGTTTGAGTTTTGGCTATCGATAATTAAATATTTGTAACCGCTTTTGGCGCGCGTTTCAGTTTAACTGTGCATTTCACCAAATATCTGAATCTCTACACAGATGCAGAGCTTTTTCTTCCCATTTAGGACAGTAATCAACCAGATCAAAACAGCATTTATTTGCTCTAATTAATATTGCTAGAAACAATTTTCTCTTTTATGAAATAGATTTTAAACAATGTATGAAGATTTAAAATAAATGAGAAACTAGAAACGAACACCTCGCTATCTGATCACAGATCACTGTGGAAACCTGGCTACCAACATGCCTACCTTATTATGGACACTTTGAATGACTTCAGTCGCATTTTGTTGAATGCTAAAAGCTGGTACATTCTTTTTATTTAAGTTACCTTAAACTGAAACATGTTTCTGTCTTACATGACTGTCCACGCAATGATGACAAGGGTCATGTTTACTGTAGTTGGTCTCGGTCGAGGAGCGTTCGCTTATTTATTGGCACGGAAGCTAAAGATAGGATATTTCGAGTAAGGATAAATTTAGTCTGCGAACCCTTTGGTTGTAACCACTAAAAATGTGATACAAGAATTATTTTGTCGATACACATTTGTTACTCTGCTTCCAGTATCAAAACAAGTCCACAATGTCTCCGTAAGTCACGCAAACAAAAAAACAGTGGTACTGTCTATGGGGGTGGAGGGAGTGGCAGGGGATTTTCTAGTTTATAATTTATAATGGCACTATTAAAGTAGGCATAGTTTCAATTATGGCCTGTTTTGTTTCTGTTTATACTGATTTCAATGTTTCTTATAAATAATGCGTCAAAGTACCAGGATAGTGCGATGTACCCTCACCCCCTGACAGATGATACTTCATATCCTCATTGTAATAAGCTGAGAAATAAGCTTGTGAGTCAGACAAATACGGAGAAACTTACAGAAAATCACTTATGTCTTACATGTAAAACTATTCAGTCCCCTATCAGGCATCATAATAAAATTGACCATCTACGGGCATCCGTTTACTGTTTGCGTGACTGACAGCTAAATTGTGGACTTGTTTTGAAACTGGAAGATGTGTACTGACAGAAAAATGCGTGTATCACATTTTTAGTGGTTACAACCAAGACGTGGACTGTTGCTATAACCAAAGGGTTAACAGACAGAGTTTCTCGTTATCCGAAAGACCCTGTCTTTAGTTTCCGTGCCAATAAATGCCACTTTTTTTCTGTCGCGCAAGGTCGCACAACATTCAAGCTTCTCATGGCGTTGTGTCTGTTTAAACTTAATCGTGGGAGGAAACAACATACGGCGCCCAAATCTCTGAGTAGCGGTAAGTTTTCCCGGGTTTCTTCCCCGTAATTACCGCTATTAACAAAGGGTCTTAGTTTTCGTTCGAAAACTAAGAGCGGGGTTGTAGTTTTCGTACTACGAAAGCTAAGACCAGGTCTTAGGTCTTAGTTTTCGTAACACCCGAAATTATAAGCCATAAACTAACGTCACGCCCATAAAAATGTATTGTTCATTAGCGTGATTTTTTTGTTTTTTTATGACCTGAATCTCGCCCGTTTATCGCTCAGAATATCGTCCAAATGTCAGAGTAGTACAAATGTCCCGCTCCATTCTCGCTCATTTATCGTTCAATTTTTATCGCTCCTGTCAGGCTGATTATCGTCACGCTCTGTATCGCTCATCAGCGAGACTTTTTATGGCCCGAATCTCGCCCGCGTCTCGCCCAGAATTTTCGTACGGGTTAGATTCTTGAAAGCAGTGGTTGCTACTCGAGGGTTTTTTTAATTCATTTGGAATGCGTTGAAAATGTCACGCTAAGAAAATACTTTAAATTCCTGCTGGTGATATTATTTTGCGTATCTATCAGCATTAATCGTTTACTTTTGATGAATAACAGACCGACTTCCTCTCTCTGTCTTTTAAATAAACGTTGTTTGATTGGTGCATTTTGTGGGCTTTTTTTAAACCGGATAGGCTGATTTCGTCTGCAGAGCGTCTGCAAATTTGCAGACTTGTTGCAGATCATCGCTGCAGACGCTCTGCAGACATTCTGCAGATATTCTGCAGACATTCTGCAGACATTCTGCAGATGATCTGCAGATAATCTGTAGATCATCTGTAGATTGTCTGCAGATCTGCTACAGATGTGCCAGCAGATCTGTAGCAGACTATAAACAGATCTGCTCGTTTCGTACGGGCTGACCCTTGTTAGGCTTAGAAGAAACCCAAGTTTGGAAATGCTTTGTGATATATTTGGCATCACCAAAAGGTCTGGAAGCAGAATATTTGTAACATGGATTCTATTTCTCGAAAAGGAGTTGAGATTTATTTTACCCTTCTCAACAAAACAAGAATTGATTGGCATACCTAGACCAAGTTGCTTCAAGATTTTTTAGCCTTGCACAACACAGAACTAATCGCACCTCCAATCATGCACAAAACTAATGTATCTGCCCGAGCATCAACTGCTACAAGACGAGTTGCATTGCAACTGCAAAGGTTCATATTGAGCGGATGATAAGACACCTGAAATTGTTCACTTTTCTACGGTGAGTTATTCCCCTTACATGCAAACCATATATTAGCTGTGCTGTTTCTGTCTGTGAAATACTTGTAAATTTACAACTATTGATAATAAAGGCAAGTTCAAATAGAAAATTGGCCAAGGTTAATCTTAAATACTGCATTGGCCATTTCTTAAAGTGTTCATTTCTTTACAAATAAAGCCTCTAGGAAAGTTCCTGTTAATGTTCTCTTCGTTTCAGCATCTCCAGGGTCAAACCACAGATGTTCGACCTTGAAATATCCATTTGGATCACTTTCATACTCTGTCAGATCCTATGGGATTTAGTACGACATGAATTCCATGATTACATGTCTAGAGAAATCAAAAAAATTACTCTAGAAATTTATTTACATTTTACATCAATTTTTCTCCAAATGTACCAGTAAAAATTGGTCAATAACATGAACATCTGAAATCCACATTTGTTGCTTCCTGCCAACTGTTGTAGTACCTGGAAATGTCATGACATGGGCAATGTTAGGAGCATGATTCATTTTTAAATTTCAGACTTTAATTCTCAATTAGCAGATCTAGATCTACAAGCAAACAGTAGTAACAGTGATATTTTGATCCAACATTTTCATTACCTTAAGCACATGTGGTGTCCGTTGGCTTGTCTTGGAGGGTATAGCACTAGCAGCACTTAGGTGATCCAAGAAGCTATTAAAAAAAAAATACAATGGTTAGCAAAAACGTGATATCAGTAACAATTTACTATTTTATGTTATCGTATCCACTAGCTGACAGTAATAATTATTACACTGTTGTACGTACCTGTTGATATTGTCTATTTCGGCATGCCTTGTATTGATATCCCATGTCAAGGAGTCCATTATCAGTAGGCGCCTTGACACGAATCAACATTTCTTTTTTTCAGTGTAAACCCCAGTGAATAAGATATACTGCAGGTACAAACAGTGAAATTATTTTCTTAATTAAGTTATATGCTAAGAATGCTCACCATGGGGTCAATACAGCGACGACCCAATGCAAACTGAAAATAATAAAACTTAATATCTCAGTCAGTTTCTTCATTGTAGCTGTCAGGATAACTAAAGTTTTATTCTTATTACAATTAAGGAACAGTATTTCTGACCTTCTGTTGATTTTAATAATCACATATCCACTGTTCAGGAGATTTCCCTGAAAAAACTTCTCTTCTGATTTCTGGCGAACATTTCTAAAAGAAATTGTCAAAGTGTGATTCATGAACAGTTTTAACCCATTGCATAAGAAATGTGTGTTGCTCCATACAAATAAAGTAGTCATCGTTATCATACCAGCATTAAGTATTCATTCCAAGTACTGTTTGAACTATTATTATTATTACCTGGAGGTTGTTTGATTAACATCCTGCTCCCCACATAAAGTGGTATTGAAAAATGTACTGACAATAGGATAACACTGGAGTAGTTGCCTGAAACCAAATACCAACTTGTTCTTATTCATACTGGCTTTTAATTAATACATTAAAAGTAGGAAGTATAATTATGTAATTATGCAAGCAATTTATCATTCATCAGCTGTTATTGACCATACTTACTTGATAGTGTTGAACAAAATAAATATAATTAACTTTTATGAAATGTCACATTACTTACTTGAACAAAAATTACTTACTTGAACAAAAACATAACTTTTGTGTCAGTTATCATAAAATCTGGTTGAACGGTTTCCACGTCCTCCTTGTATATCTCTAACCCAGAAAGTAGCAAACTCTCTGAAGGTGTGGCAGGGGTACTGTGCTGAGAGGATAACAAATCGATAATTTCATGGCATTCTAGTTTAGAAGGAAAGATGTTGAATTGGCATGTTTTGCCATCTGCTTCAGAGATGGTCCTCTGAAACGCACTGGGGACGTCTGAAGAGTTTATGGCCTCTACATCTTGTGATTCGTGTGCCCCTAGTGATGAATCTGTAAGAAAATCCCCAAGATGTAAATAAACAACTGGATAAATCCACTGACAAGATAATGATGCAAATATTTATAATACGTACAACCTGGCAATACTGGCCCAGATAGTCTAAGAACAGTCATCAGGAAGGGGAGGACCTGACCTATCCAAAACCTCTCTAGTTTGGCACACACATTTGAAATGAAGGTTACGTCATAGGGTACCTCAACAGAGAAGATTCCTTGCTTCGTCCACACAACAAACTGACAAAGTTTCAGCCCACTAACAAACATTTGAAGCTGAACTTGGAAATAGTATTTTGAAGTTGATTTCAAAGCAAAGCCATCACCATTTCTGATGCCACCAATTTCTGGGGTTAGGGAAGCTTCTTTTGGGTGGAGATCTCTGTGTTTCCAGGGGCATTTATATTCTACGACAGTGTTTGGCCAACCTTTAGAACACTGGCATTTTTGAATATTATCCACACTAGCTCCAAGGAATGCCTTTGACTTTGAAATCAAAAAGCCCTTAGCAATCAATTCCAGTTTGTGGTGGGTATGGCTTGCAACCCGCTTATATGCATTGCGAGCACTCTCTTCATGAAATAGCCCCCACTCTCTGGCATTTTGTGGTTCCATTGTTTTCTGCTTATGAAAGTGTAGGGATGTCTGTGCTGATTCTATGGCTTGTACCAACTTTGTGGCATTTTCAGCACTATTTTTCTCAAGTGCTTCTTGCCGGGTGAAGACTCTCTTGCAGTTTGAGTTATGAACCCTGCCTTGTGTAAATACCAGTCATCACATTGCCATTGCTTTGTGGTGGTGCTCTCAATGTAGTATCAGAAATCGAATGTGGGCAAGCCCTATGAAACTCACCCCCGTAAGTTTAAATCCTGTCGAAATAGGAGTGTAAAACTATTAAGTCCCCCGCCAAATCCTAACAGTGTCTCCGTTGCATCATTTGAAAGTCCCACGCAAAAAAAGAGACCGACATTTTACGACGTTTATGTACATTTCACCACTCCATCTCACTATATGTCCTTATGTCCGGTCTGCTCGAATGTCCGAACTTTCAAGCTTTGTTTACATCAAAAGTCACGTGACACTAAACGTGAACGCTGACGCTCAAAAGGTGATTTTGTCTAGCAAAGCATTTCGACCCATGTAAGGGAATCCGGGAAATTTTTGCTAGTGGAATACGGAATCTTGGGCCTCCAGAATACAGCTTAAGGAATCCGGAATCCAAGTTCCAATGACAAAGTGCGTAATTCACGGAGTGGAATCAAGAGTCAGTCTTGGATCCCCGTACATGGGGCGAAAGTGACATTGCTTGTGCTCAAAATTGCCCCCATCGGTGATCGGTGATACAAGCGGTAGAATTCTACCCGGAGGGACCTATATTATCTGCTTCAAAAGTAGCTAACTTTCCTGCTGGCAAAAACCGGCCAAAATGACGAGTGCTCCCAATTCTTTTCTTCAGCAAAGGATATGCGAGGGATTTTTCGGACAAAATTGCGTCGCTTGGCAACGCCAATTTAAAGTACAAAATCGATCTGTAGTGTCACGAGAAAAAGAGCTTTACACTGCCTTTCTACTGCCTTCGTTTTTCAATAGTATATTTACAAAAAAGCTTCCGAGAAATGGCAATGCGTGTGACAAATTTTGAAAAAGGAAAAAAAAGCTGAGATTTTTTTTCCGTATGGATGAAATGTAATTTGTCTCCGAGGACAGAAATCCAGGCTTTAATTTGTTACCAATAGAAAAGTGTCAGAAATATCTAATATATAGCTAAGCCTAAAAGCGGAGCTCCTTGGTTATTTATTCTTACCTCTGAAAATAAAAGTTGTCGAATTGTCCGCGTTTTGATGTTTCCGGTTGCTGCTTTAATAATTAAATCATGCATTTCCTTTGCTTTCTTCTATAGAAATATTCATTGCTTAACTAGTGAATTCCACAGTAAATTTTACGCTAAAAACCGATATCGCATGAATCACGAAACGATGAGTGCGATGTACTTTGCAATTCACCAGTTTGGCAATAATTTTTTTCTTGAACCGCATGAATTTAAAAAAAAACCAAGCATACCCTCAGCGAGCGAATGGAAAAGGAAAAAATGCCATTTCAGAGTCAACTGTCAATAGCCAGCGAATAGGAATGACGCTAAAATTAGAAGCCATAAAGTTCATGGTCAAAGAAGAGTTTTACTGATGTACTTTATTCCACTTTATTTCTGAAAACAAGATCATTCACATTTTGATGTATTTCATTGAAACACGCCAGGTTGACTTGGTACAAGAATCGGCAAAATACGGCAATGCAACCAAGAAACGACGAACTTCAAACACGATCTGCTCCAACACTTAAATAACGTTAGGGTGCTTTAAACAATTTATTTACGAGTACTCATTGCGAATACGTGTTTATAACGTAAGAGCAAAATTCTCTTGTCACTGTCGAGGCACAACGAAAACCAGTTGGGCAAACCGATTAAAAAAGCACTTGTTCGCTCGCATTTAGAGCAAAACAAACAAACAAATCAACTTTTTCTATATGTCCAAAAGAATACTGATAATTGTTATTTAATTCCAGTTGTCGATAAAAATTCGATTAAGGAAGAACCGATTAAACCACTCTTACGACTACACTCTTTCTAGTCACGCACTCGCGCTATTTTAGAACAAATGAAAGTTTATACAAGTAGCCAATCACTGGCCAGCGTTTATCGAAATCGGTTGCTATGACATCATTCTATGATCTTGCAAAAATTGCCTTCCATGGCCGTCCAACCCGAGGGCAACTCGAAGGGCAAGAAAACAAGGAATTTTAGTCTAAACGACAAAAAAATTACACAGAAAGCTTCGTTATAGTCAAGCGAAGACATTTGGATTGTTTTTATGGCAAACTGTAAGGGATATTCATGTGAAATAAAGGTGAGCGTCTCAAAAGTTTTGTAATGAAATTTGTCTCCACGTGGCGTTATGAAACCATGGGCCAGAAACGTCTTTCCCACCTTCCAAATTACTTCCAAAACGTACTTTTTGCGTAGAATAAGCTTTTATAATGATGTTGTTGTCTTCTGATGGAATATTTCTCAATTCGGGGACTTTTTATGAAAAAATATTTATGACCGACTGGAAGCGTCTATTGCGTGGCCCAAGGTTGCCCAAATCTGCCCATAATTAGATTACGCTTTCATCGCCTTCGCTAAAAAAAATCGTAAAATATTTGCCGATATGGTAGATCAGTTTCTCTAAAACTTGGAATGGTGATTGCTAATGAATTTAGGAAAAACTTTCCTTCGGACGAAAAATTGCTGTGTTTTGCAAAAGAATTCGACGAAGAGAAAGTGAAACATTTTCGGTTGTATTTTATGTGCTCTAGAATGTTTACATTTGACAAGCGCTAGTATGCAAATTTTTACAGAAGGTATTAAACTGCAACAAAATATCTGCTGGCAGATTGTCAAATGAACTTTATTTTAAGCGTTCATTTGGACTAAAACGATGCAATACGAAGCGAGAAATATTATTTTGAGTCCGAAGAATGAAAAAAAAAAATTCGCGGGAAAAGGAAAATTAAAGGGCACTCACGTTCTAGTGCCCAAGGAAAGAATTTGTGGAGTAACTTCTTCCGCCAAGTATGAGCTATTACTGGTATTCTGTTTTGTCGTTGTCGTTCTCTTTCGCTCTCCTTTCGTTTCTGTTCTAGACATGGGTCCTCCAGGCATCATGCAACCTTACCGGAGCTTCTAAAGATATGCTATAAATTGCGATACAGAGAAAAACGCAGCTCTAAGCAAATTAAAAATAAACACTCATCTTTAAGTTTACATCCCGCCAACGCTTGACTTGAATAACTTCGTAGCCACCAGTGTGGACCACAGATATAATGACATGTGAAACTGGATTGAAACCAGCAAAAAATGCAGAATGACAACATCTTCCAAACCGTTTGCCACCTGAACACGAAAAGCATTGACTGTGTAAGAACTTTCGTTGATGTAGTATGGCGGTGTAGCCGCGTCGAGCCACAGAAAGCGCGCGAAAAATGAAGCCTCGTTTACGTTCAGGTGAGTTAACCTGGGTTGAGCCTGCAATCCAATCGAAAACCAGTACCTGGTCAGCGGTCACCTTAAAAAAAAAGAGTTGACCTTGATGAGCTCTAAGCTTGAGCCTGGGATATGGTCACGTGATAAAAGATAGATGTCCAATATCAAAGATGTGTGCTGTAAACTAGCATGATACTGATCACATTGGCATACATGGAGGGGTGGACGTACGTACGTACGTAAGTATGTACGGACGGTTGATGGCATTTTGGCTATAAAACCAAGATTTCTCGCATCGGTGGGTTACCATATTATTAATTGATCGGGTATGTACCAGTTTCTCTCAACAGGAAATCCTGCAGTTCTCTTTTCTTTTCCTTGCTTTAACTTAGATTTTACGTCACTAAGGTTAAATTTATCGATGCTTTTTATCTCAGTTATTATGATTTCAGTTCTTTAATACTGAACCCGGGACTTGCTTTTTACATTGCTTGGACGGTGGATTTCCTAAGTCCTTGATAAAAAGTAAGATGCTATCATAAGCTGCTTTAGTTTAAACGTTTCGGGTAAAAGACTTTGTCATAGAAAATTTTTTGATTTTGAATTAAATTCAAAGGGGTGCTAACACATTTTTATTGATCTCGCTTGATTCCTTTGCACGTTCTTCATCTGCATTGGCTCGTCACAAAAAGCGTGCGTCTTTGAATATTCATTATAGTGTAGTTCGCTGCATGTAATTTATGCAAAAAATTATTAATCATTTTTTACCGATCCGAAAAAGTCGCCAATCTGAAGAATTGTTTCTACATTTAATTGCTAAGGAAACCCTTACGAAAACAACTGCCGTGGTTTAAGGTAAGTCTCAGTAGTACACAAATTACCTTAGTTTAATTTCGACGGGAAAGAACGTCAGCACGTGTTGTAGACTAGCTGGTTCGGCGGCTCAATGAGCCAAAAGAATAAGGGTTAAAGTTTGATGGACAATACATTCTTATTTAGAAACCTGGATTGACTATTCAAACGAGAGGATGATGGTCAGATGCTTCAGACTGTCGGAGATAATATTTGGCAAGAACTGTACGCAGGGAGGGGTGTGTTGGGCTGTCCTAAGTTGCCTCTCACCACTCCTCTTTAATCATAGCAAAAACTATCCGTAAGTAATAAGGTCCACCAGAAAATGATCTCTCCTCTAATGCATTGTGCTGATGTTCAGCTCTGTAGGAAAAATAATTTAAGCTGACTTTCGAACTGATCCCTTGAATTATTTTATACAGGAGTCCGTTAGGAGAGAGTATACTAGTTAACTGTATTAGTGGTCAATCAAAGGCTTGTTTCCAGCAGGTTTTTCACCCAATAGCAGGCTTTTGTTGTATTTGCACGAGGCTGCATTCATCTAAATTGACGGCGTAATATTTATTATTAAATTGTATTTATTGAATTGTATAGTTTAGTCGGTGTTGTAATTTTATTGCTGGTTGCTGTAGTTGCTGGTATGTTAGGTGCAGAACTGGCAAAAACACGATTACATCATCATCATCATCATCATCATTATTATCATTATCACCATTATCATATACGTTACCCAAAATTAATGACACCCAAAAATTTGGCCTGATATAACTTATATTTGCGCGACATCTTGTCGCAGGTGTCTTGAAGCTAGCATGCAAATGAAATTACTTCGTTTCCATGATTTCCATGGTAACAGCTATTCCGATAGATAACTTCTATCAGTTCCCATTAGTGTTACTAAGGAACACCATTGTTCCGAATCATACTGGTCCTTTATACGTTAATTAGGAACACAGTTCCCTTGTAGGCCACGAGAAGTTCCGATTTTATATTTCTTAAACGTTTTCTTTTTTTCTGTTTTTGTTGAAAAATACTCTCTGGTCTTTATGACTAGCTATCTTGGCGTGTTTAGGCAGGCCTGGGCGAATTTGAATAAATCGGATAGATGGTTTGATTCTGAACAATTAGCAAGGTGTCCAAGATTTATTGTTCCTTTTTTTTTTTGTTTGTTTTCAAAAAAAAAGCATTCGAAAATAGGCAAGTCGAGGCAGGTAGCGCAAAAACCCCAACTGATTTGTCCGCAAACCGCCAAGAAACATACTTAAAATTCGAAGTCTCGGGTACGTAAACGTTGATTTCCAGATTCAAAATGAGCAAACGAAGAAGTACAGAGACAAATTGGTCAAAAGTTCCAAGTGCATCTCCAAAACCGAAGAGGCTTCACTTGGAAGAAGACGATTTAGATGGTTTGTTTCATTGTCCAGTGAAAGATTGTAACCATGATGGATTTGTGTCTCAAAGAGGTTGCAGAAAACACGTTAAGAGAAAACACGGCTGGTTCATTTATTTTGATGAAAAACCCCAACACGTCCCCAATCAAGAAGAAAAGAGTCCCAAAAAGGAAGAAAACGACACAAGTCCAACCCTCACAGCAAGATCTGTACCTACATTTGATCGCTCAAGTGTAATCGTGGAAGATCTTCTGTCTTGGCTAACAGGGAGTGGTGGGGGATGCAAGAGTGACCGACAAGCGCAACAAATCGTTAGCAAATGTCTTAAGTTTCTAAAATTCTGTTGTGAGGACGAAGAAGAACTTTCTCTGGACATAATTGACTTTAGTTTGTGCTCACCTAATCTACTCTTCAAATTTGTTGATACAATGCAGGACGAATGGAAACTTGGGCACGGGGGGCGCATTGGTTATTTAGACGCCATTGCCGAACTGATGGATTTCAGAAAAGTAAACGGGGCATCCGAGGTTGTGTTGAGGGGTTTGTTGTCTACAGAAACCTATCTGAAAAAAGTCCGTAAAACAGTTTCAAAAATGATGCGATTACAATGGACAAATGAACTCGACATCGACACCTTAGAATCCAAGGGACATTGGGCCACACTAGAAGAGCTTCTGGAGGTTGTTAAGCGCTACTTGCCACGCTACGAGAACGTTCTCAAAGCATGCAAGGATAAACCGGGTACAGTATCTCCATTGGAGTTGTTCTTTGCTGGAAAATTACTTGCAGTAAGTCGGTTTATCGAGGGGGACAAGGATCACGCCCAATGACCTACCAGTATTTAACTGTTGAAATGGTGCGCTCAGCAAAGAACAACAATGGATTTGTCGATAAGAAAATGTTTTAAACAGCAGGAAATTAAAATATGGCTTAGACTTTCTTTTCCTTACCGGCACGAGCATGCAGGTGTTAGATGACTACATCGACCACATTCGCCCTAACCTAAAACCAACTTGTGACTACGTCTTAGTCACAAGAAATGGCGGCCAACACAGCAAACTCGGCGAGCTGATGAGCAAATTGGTGTTTGACGCGATCGCAAAATACGTTCACCCTACTCGTTACAGACAAATAGTGGAGAAGGCCAGCTCCAAGAAACTTAGTAGTTGGCGCGATCCCCGAGGATCAGAAGCATAGTTATGTTGTGGCGAGAGTGCAGTATCAAAAGCAAAGATCCCGAGAGGTGGTGTCCAAAGCGCACGAATATTTGAAATCACTTTATGGCGAGAAGGGATCTGAGTTAGAAATGGATCTCCGATCAAGAAATTTAGACAAATCCGTGTCCTCGCCTGAAAAAGAAGAAAATAACGATTGGTCGACCCCTGAATAGGACAACGAATCAGTCTTCGAAAACGCTCGATTCTTCGAGAGGAAGGATAGTTCTACTATTCACTCCTGAAGATGGGACTTGATCGCCGCATCGGTTCGGAATGGGGCAGCTATTCTTAGAGATCTACAATACTCGTCACATTTGTTGGAACACCCATCCCCGTTTCCCCCTTCCTCCAATGTTGATTTCCGCAAATACTACTAGTCGCCCGAAAAATTCTCACACAACATTGAATTGGGGGAAGGGGGATGTGGTATAAGCTATGATCTTGTAACACGATGATTCTGACCATTCGCTAAGTGTTCCAACTAAATATGTCTAGTATTGTAGGTATCGGAGAGGCTGAATATTTACGCACGCATGCGCGGACGGAATGTTTGAAGACGAGACGAGAAAAATATGCAGTACCTCCAGACGTGGCGCTGGAGCGTCGTACCAAACGAGTCACCCCGGGATTTCGGCCCGTGCGATCGCTTTTGGACGCAGTTGGCCCTTCGCTGCTTTCTGCTACCGACCTCGCCTCCCGGTACGGCATTGAGGGAGGGATATGTCGGCCCCTAAACCATATGAGACAAATCCCATGCCTACTCACAGCTCCAAACCGCCCTTCTCATTACATTTTAACGTAACATTTCGATGGCTTATATATTCAAGAGAAAAGTCATTTCACCTGTCATATGGTAAGCACTGGAGTCGCAGATTACGAAGTGCACGCATGCGCCCTGCCGAAGGTAACTTACATGCATGCATAAAACTTTATTTCATCTCGAATTTCAGAATAATATCTTCGAGACATTACAGCTAACATACATAATATATACAGATACATAACTAAATATTAAATAATACTTAAAGATATATTAATCAAAACGAAAAGTCGCGGCCCTGGATTAGTTTAAAACCAGTAAATTCAGTGGTACGGGAAAAATCAGGTAGCGCATTTCGCAATGTACTTAGCTAATACGTAAGAAAAAGAACTAGGACCATAACTGGTTGTTCTAGGTTTATTGAGGGACAGAATGTAATTTCCACGAAGATCATGCGTAAGAAGAGAACGGGAGAGAAAACGTTACGTTCTAATTCGCTTCGCTCAAACGAACGTAAAACATTTTACCCTTAAATTCCCGTAATACAAACAAATACCACGAGAAATATGGTAGGATGCGCAAGCGTATCCAAAACAGTTTATTATAAGATAGAAATTACAAAAAGAAATTGTTACTGCACTTTTTTTTTTTTTTTTTTTACAACTCTTTAGATACTACTGTATGCAGAAACTAATCTACGCTCCATAATACGTTACAAACCTAAATACTTAGTTACATGCAACCTGTTTTCAAGGCTTTCTTCAACATACATATCCTTGGCAGAATCAGATTTCCACCTACCAGGAATTTTAAGTAGTCTTTCTGGAATCGAATTCCTACTATGGCGTACGGCAGCTGTAATGCCACCGGATCTTTAACTATGAAGACCATAAACATTAGGGTTGTATAGCCCAGCTGACTTAAGGTATCCCTTAAGATATCTCTACAGGTAGTATAAGAAATCTTTCCGCTCCTCAGGGTATAGCTAGAAGTACTACGGTGAAAAACAATTGGTCTAAATAAAGGGGAGGACTGTCTAAGTCAATACCAGATAAATCTAAATAACGTTGTAAAACACCAACAGGACAGTACTTAGATCCAGATGCACTAATATAGACGAAATTCCCTTCCCTATAAACATCTGTCTTACTACGAGGCACAAAAATTATTATATAATCGCTGTGAAATTCGATATGCTCCGGAACGATATTGCATAATTCGTCATAACGAAAAAACCCTGCGAAGGCTAAAGAGCACAACGCAGCAATACGGAGATTCTTTAAATTAGCATCTTTCCTGTTATGAATATCTAAAATACGCCTTATAATTTCTGTGGAAATAGGCTTCTTTTTCATAACTGGCTATGACTTCTGGCGTTTAGCGGATTCGACGACATTTCTGCAAAATTCGCTATCTAAAGGATTACGATCCAAACTAGGGACAAAAGAATGTAACCATTTAAGGGCCGCATGGGCTAAAATTACTGAGGAGATAGAAGCGGAAGACTGCTGAACTTCAAACAAATATAGAGAAACAACACTAATAGGAAAAGGTAACTGCATCTTGAACTGTCTACTTTTAGACCAGTCCAAGAACTTTCTGATAACACGAACGTAAGCTTTAGTGGTCGAATCCGACCTGGACTTCAACATAACATTTAGCACTTCATAAACGTTGATTGAAGAAAACTGTTGAAAGCCTTTCCAAGAATTACTTGATAGCATAATCTGTAAAGACAAGAACAAAACATACATACTAGAAGAACAAAAGAAAGACAGAACATCCTTTAATAACCGTACAAAAATCAGTCATTGATGAGGCCAGTGCCACGTAAGACGTTAAATGATCGTACGGGCCAGTGCAGCGTAGATCAACATCCATTGATGAGGCCAGTGCCACGTAAGACGTTAAATGATCGTATGGGCCAGTGCCGCGTAGATCAACAACCATTGATTAGGCCAGTGCCACATAAATCAACTATACTCCTATTAGGACAGCACCATATGAAATGACAGACCAAACATTAGGCCAGTGCCTTACAAATAAACGGCATACTGCCTTGGCCAGCGCCAACAACTGAAAAAACATAGGCTAGTAGACACACCGTCCAATAAATTAATCAGTAAATTTTAGTCTGAAGGCCTGCTGAGATTTAAGATAATGTAATACGCGTGGGATGATACCAACTGGATGGACTACTAAGCAATTTTCCCCTCGAAGAGACTGAAAGAAAAAAATCAACACCCGACGAATTGGGATTCCAAAACCTCGAGAAAAACCTGGGGATCTCCTGGTTATAAATATTTGCAAAGAAATCTACACTATGCGGACTCCACAAGCCATCGAGAAAAAGAAAAAATTCTTCAGTAATTTGCCAATCATCAGTATCAATTAAACGACTTATATAAACAGCTTGTTGATTCGAAGTGCGAGGGATCCACTGTACATCTAAATGAATTCCCGATCGGATAC
This sequence comes from Montipora capricornis, assembly GCF_036669925.1. Lineage (NCBI taxonomy): Eukaryota > Metazoa > Cnidaria > Anthozoa > Scleractinia > Acroporidae > Montipora > Montipora capricornis. The sequence continues at coordinate 43,363,960 of NC_090895.1, read as the reverse complement.
AAATATCAAAAATCCCTCTGGCCATTTGTGCAAACCTAATTTCATGCTGCCCACTTCAACAATCTGAGCAGCTACTTGGCTATCCGTAAACCACTTAACATGTGATCCAACACTGAGGCAAATGATTGCAAAGAAACTCAATAACAGACAGTTCTCTCCACATTGAACTTTGACCTCTCTCGTTCTCCGACCACGTTTTGTGGCACACAAAATCATTGTTAAAATCAGTAATTGCTCCACCTCCGGTGGAACTGGCGTCAGAATACACAAAATAACTTGGTACCTTACTTACAAAGCAATACCTAGTGTTGATATTAACCATACTTTCCTTCCAAAAATACAGTTCTTCCTTGCAGTAATCGTCAAGAAGGGATATAGAATCCCAATTATCCCTGCACGCGGTGGACAAGACACAATGTCTGGTCATTATCCTGCCAATGTTACCAACTACAGGCCAGGTAGAGATAACTTGACCTGTGAAGGAAGACAACTCTCTCGCGGTAACTTTGAAATCGGCTTCAATAATATGATCAATTGAGTTAATGATCTTAACAATTCTCCTTTCCACAATTTAAAAGTACCTAATGCAGCATTCCAGGTAATACCCAGCCAGTCCAATACTTGGGTGGGTTCCCATACCGATTTATCTTCATTGACAACAAAACCTGCGTTGCACAAATCCGCCCTTACAGCCCGGGCCTTAATGAGACAACTTTCTCTATCCTGAACAATCGCCCAACCATCATCCAAGAAGATGGCTTTACAAAGACCCTGTACTCTCCAATAACTTTTTTTTTTTTTTTTTTAAGGCTTCAAAACCTTAGTAAAAACCCAAGGGGCCGAGGACAGACCGAACGGGACCACAGAAAAAACAAAATATTTCCTTAATGGAATCGGGCGCACGCCATGAAAACCCCAGAAAAGTTTGGTGCTCTTGTGCAATGTCTACATGATGGTAACCACTTTTTAAATCGAAGGAAAACATGAACCCATCCTTCACAAAATAAGACATAGCAATTTTCCAGTCCTCTTACTTAACACTTTGCTTAATTAATGACTTGTTGACATGACGCAAATCGAGAATAAGCTCTTCTTACCGCATGGTTGTTCAGAAACTGACAAAGGATTTACAACAAAAGGCTGCTCATTAACCAAACGCACCCGGTCTGAATTAAGGAGCTCAAGAACAGCTTGATCCACAAAAACAGCATAAATACAAGCCGACTTATTATTTTTCAGTTTTACGGCCAACGGAAAACTAATGAATGGCAGTCTGTAGCCATTTTCAATAATAGACAAAATGATATCCGGAGCACCTATAGATCTGCAGAAAACTAAATTATTCTTCAGATTACCCTTATCACGTGATGAATGTCAGCTTTCAAGTTCGTAATCCTGTGTAAACTGATGTACCTGCGCCAAGGCATCATCATTGCTCTTGTTGAGCTGATTGGCCTGAGGTTGGCTTGTTGTAGGAGATTCCAGGGAAAGAATTGTAGCTAAGGGGCTGGTAACTTCCCGGCCCAGTGTCCAAATTTCCCGCATTTGAAACAGCGGAAGAAGTCGCCAAAAGCGTCTCTAAGGCCTGAAAGATAAAGGCAATGACGAAACCTGTAGTAAACGGGAGGTGGGGGGAGGCTTAAAGCAGAACGATGAATAAACTGTATGGAACCGCAAGCGTGAATGGTACTCAAGAGACAGCGGAGGGTATAAATACTAATAACTGGCCAATCCTAACATACATGAAAAACAGAATGCACAATAGTGGGTGCGGCAGGTGTGAAATGAAAACACCGCAACTAATTACTTGGAATACCAGCGGAAAATATATTTACGTTCTAATTCGCTTCGCTCAAACGAACATAAAACATTTTACCCTTAAATTCCCGTAATACAAACAAATACCACGAGAAATATGGTAGGATGCGCAAGCGTATCCAAAACACCCATGAACATACAAAGTATAGAGGAGACTCTTTATCTTATACCACGAAAAAGTTGATTATCAGTGCCCAAAGCAATTCTTGGTTTCTTTCCACGATCACTGGAGAGTTGTTCTTTTTGGCGTCTCTTGCGACTCGCAGCTTCCCTTGCCTTCTTAAGACGTTTTTCATCTTCGGAGCCGGATGCAAGTTCGTCTGACTCGTACTCGGCTACGACCTGCCAGCCGTCCATGCTTTTATCAGCGATTTTTATCAGCTTCTGCCGCTTTCGAATACGTTGCCTGCCTTCTTGGGAAAGCTTCTTGATTTGCGACAACTTTGGCTCGATGCTTTCGCTCTCGGTTTCAATACTTTCCAAAATGGTATCCAGCTCGGCATTAAGCTCAAATTGTTTCTGGTTTCCTTTGAACTTTAGCTGCACAACTTCTTTATCTAACTTACTTCTATGCTCGATTTGCTTTCCTTTGTCTTCTAATTTTTTCTCAAGAAAATCTTTGAACATGGAAAAGACTTGATCAACGGCTGCTGAGTTGCCTCCACTGTCACCCGAAGACGTTTGGAATACTTCAGCCGAAACGGACGAACCTTCGCTCTGTATCTGGTCGTTGGGCATCACACGAATAGATGGGCTTAAAGCAGAAAGATGAATAAACTGTATGGAACCGCAAGCGTGAATGGTACTCAAGAGACAGCGGAGGGTATAAATACTAATAACTGGCCAATCCTAACATACATGAAAAACAGAATGCACAATAGTGGGTGCGGCAGGTGTGAAATGAAAACACCGCAACTAATTAC
>NC_090895.1:43341219-43353719 GCF_036669925.1 Montipora capricornis | reverse complement strand
CAATGGATCATTTTTATTAAGGAGGCGGGCTCCTCGGCACAAGAAAAATGCGGTGCCACTGTTGAAATACAAACACTGATCGCTGACAGAAAACGTTTGTCGTGACACTTGTCAAAACAAGCACAAAGTTTAATAAAATATACAAACTGGTTTGTATTTGCACAGTTCAAAATCAAACGACAGTTCTACCAGCATTACTGGTGAATTTAAAGTAAATTAGGTGGCTATTTGTTCACAAGTTTGTCCAACAAACTCATCAGTGCTTTAGTTTGATCTTGTTGCTGCTAAAATATACAAACTGGTTTGTATTTGCACAGTTCAAAATCAAACGACAGTTCTACCAGCATTACTGGTGAATTTAAAGTAAATTAGGTGGCTATTTGTTCACAAGTTTGTCCAACAAACTCATCAGTGCTTTATTTTGATCTTGTTGCTGCCTCAACATCAGTTGTTGTGATGCTAAGGGTTGCTGCTGCTGCTGTTGTTGTTGATCTTGCATCAGCCGCATCATTTCACTTTGTTGTTGCTGAAACTGACGCTGCTGGTCAATGCTCGCCTGTAGACGTTTTTTCAGCCAAATCGTGTTGCTCTTTTTTCAGTTGGAGCTCCTCAAGTTTAATTTCCTGGTCTTTTTCCCCTTTTTTGGACAGGAATAACATGGTCTCGCTGCCACTTCTCCGTTCTCTTTTCTTTACTTTTTGCTGGTCATTTTCGTCGGAATGTCTCTTTATCGTCTCCGACACTTAATCGAGTGCTTTAAGTGTCATATCTGTGGCATTTCCCCTCTCTTTCTCAGCCTTTCCTTTCACACTTTCGTCGTCCTCTTTCATTTCTGCACCAGCTGTTTCTTCGACCGCTAAAATTTCTTCCACCAAGTTTTCAAGTTCTGTGGGCTCGGGCGGCGCGATGCCCGAGTTCCTTTCCTCAGCTCTCAGTTTCTTTTTGATTTGGTTAATTAAAATACCCACATGATCCCTCACAGACCTTTGTCCACAGCAAAGACAGGCTTGGGACAGATATTCAAAGTGTTGGCTATTCTATCCCAAATTTCGCTTCTTTGCGACGAACCCTTTCTTGTTTTGTACGGATTCTCGGAAACAACCTCTCTGCATAACAGGACATCGTGCTCGCTTGTCCAGTACATCACATTACTGCATGAAAAAAAAACTGTTTTAGTTTGTTTTCAACGAAGATGAACTTTAAACTCCCTTTAATCTTATAGTAAGGCAGGACGGGAAATTGAATGTTCTAATGAGTACCAGCATGCTTAGAAGCGGCTGCAATTTGCGCGTGTATATGCTTCCAGTCCGCTGGGGGTAAATTGATCATTGTAATGCGCCTTTGAGACGTTGTGATAAGGGCGCTATATAAATGCACCACTTTACTTTTTTTTTTTTTTTTTAAATAAACGAAAATTAGACTTACTTGCTAGTTTTCGTGTTTGCGTGTTGTCCATTCATCATAGCGGTGAACAATTGACCTACAGTAGGCAAATTAAATTGTTTCTTTGGTATTTTTTACAACACATGACACTTTCATGGACTTAGGAAAACAGCTTTGCCTATAAGGAAGAAAAAGTAAATTGAATTCTAGGTCAAATTCAGGAGAAACTTGCAAGTGCAAACCTCGTGCTCTGAACGTGAAGAAGACGCGTTGTAGTTTAGCGCCAAGCATGCGCAGTGAAGCACTTTATGAGCAAATTACTTCCGGTGACGTTTTAGGCTGCATCGCGTCCTGGTTCGTTAAGTCCCTAATAACGAGCAATACGCGCGGCAATTTAGCGAAGCGAAACAAGCGGAGGATAATCCTTATCTCAAATGAAGCAATGAGAACAGGAAAAAATTAATAATAATAAGACGAAAATAAGGAAAACTTACCGGATAGAAACGGACACCGTCGGATAAAAACAGAAAGCGCGTCTACACTCGATGAAAGTGAGAAGCAAATGATCAGTAATCGATACTCGCATGGATTACCTAGGGGCTCAACACCCTGGAGGGGGTATGATAAGAATGTCCCATCCTAATCCCTCTAATACGTCTCGGATGTTGTCACGCCAACTTCCTTTTCAGCGTCACGCATATGCAGAGGAAAATATACCAAAGAACAATTCGGCAAGAGGCATAAAAAACCTATTTGCAAGCAAATATTCCATTTATTCCCTAATACACCACTATGGGGGCACCTTAAAAAAATATAAAAACGGAAAAGATAAACAGTGAACAGCTGCGTACAAGCGCACGATTGAAAGCACCTTTACAGGCTCTGACAAGAAAAGGTCACCTTAATTTTGCCTTTAGTAACGTCGTGGATATATGTCCTATTTGTGGACACGATTACAAGGCAGCGTGCGCCGCTAAAAATCTTGAGAAATTTTTACTTGTGGACCAGACAGATCTTTATAACAGTTTCCAGCACATGACTAACGAGCTCATTTCAATTTGCAGATTCACTTTGTCGGATATAACTTCAAATACCACGATCTCGACGACTCAATGTCTCATTCTGGTGGTTCGGCCGTCCTCGGTGTCATTCTTAAGGTAACGCATCCCTTCACTCCCAGGTTTGTTGTCCTGATCCAAACTCCTTCCCAAAAGTCGCTACATGTAAGGGAAACCGGATTCTGGACTCGGGGAAAGTTTACTTGTGGAATCTAAACTGCGGAAGATTTTTGTTTTGGAATCCGGCCAGTGCAGCTCAAGGAATATCGATTGGAATCCGGAATCCCTGTTCCACTGACAAAGAATCCTGAATCTAGTACCTGGAATTCGGAATCCACGGCGTGGAATCCAGAATACAAGACTGTTTCGGATTTCCTTACAAAAGCATCCGTGATTGTGTTCTGTAAAAACGCGCGAGTTTATGTTTGTAGAAATTAATTTGAAAGCCGCGTGCTTGTGCTTCATTTTTGCACTTCAAGTTTGTCGAAAGGTGCTGCTTTTTCAAGGTGACATAAAAAAAGACTTAATCAGTCAAGGTATATATCCTGTAGAATAGTTTGCACCGAGGAAAGGTCGTTATTAGAGAAAAGCGTAGTGCATAATTTACTAAGGAATTAAAATACTCATTGTTTAGTTGTCTTTCTAAATGTTAGATTGGTTCAAGCGAACATCACTACTATCAATTATTCTTGGATCATATCAGCCATGTGATGTACAAAAGTAAGGGGTCTTTACATTTTGTGCTGTGTTGCGAAATTAGACTTACATGCCAGTTAATACGGAATTGTAGGCAAATAGTTTCCGAAAGCAATAGAGACCTCTAGATTACGAGACGAGGAAGACTACGAGGATCAATCAGTGTATTTGGGGGAAAATGTGATAGTCGTCGTCATTCTACAACCAGTTTTTGCAAGAACGTCAGCGTGATGGCGGAAACGAGTTCTCAAAAAAGTTAGAGGTTTTGTCATTTTGTGATTGGGAGAGGGTTTTTGATAAAGATAACGGTGCTAACTTTTCTGGTGAAAAAACGTACAATGAAGCTCTCCGGGGTGTCTATTTTTTGGGAATACGCCAAAAAACTTGTAGTCAAATCTCGTCAGTAATAGCTCGTAGTCGTTCTCGAAAGATCTGCAGGTCTCTAGTGTTAAATAAACGAGCTGGAGCGTTCTGTGACGTTTAAAACAAAATTTTCCGTAATGGTGGAGGTTTTGCTCAGATAGTTTGATAGTTTGAGTTTGAGTTGGTCAAAAATTAGAAATTTTTTTGCAGTATTTTTTGGACAAAATAGGCCTGAGAATAATGCTTGGTGACCTTCTAGAGAGAAAAGAAGTGTTTCTTGTCATTACAAATATGATTATGACACAATCGCCAAACTCGCATTTTACTTAAGTAGCCCATGATTTAGGTCAAATTCTTTCATTGCTTACTTTTGAACAAAATAGGGCGTAAAATCATGTTTGGTGATCTTCGAGAAAGAAACAAGCCTTTTGAGTAATAAAAAAATACCATTTTTGCATAACATTTTACAAAAATGCAGCGCCATACGACTTGAATATGTTGCCGAGTTCTTCATGGGCCAACAGCAAAACAAGCGTAATTTGCATCGACTACAACACGTTCCGGCATTAGAAGACACTGCCAGCCATGCGTATATTATCCAAACACCGTGGCTACACTCCACGTGCCCCTGGAGGGAGATCTGGTATTCAAGCTCAACCCCGGCCCAAGGGACCATGTTTCGCGCTCTTCCGGTTCAGCACAAAACCCGCTAAGACCCAGGGTTTCCCGATCATGTCGCAACACAGGAAACCTTGTCTCGGTACCCTGTGTCCCGCAAAACAGCTTTGGCCGGCTGCACACGCCTATGACTCTCAGCCTGGTAAACGTGCGTTCTGTTAGATCTAAAAGTGCTGACCTCCTGGAGTTTGTTTGTGATATGAAATCTGACGTTATTTGTCTGACTGAAACTTGGCATACACAAAATGATGTTGCGGCTAGGAACCAGGCCACACCATCCGGTTACCAGCTGCTGGACCAGCCTCGCATAGGTCGAAAACGCGGTGGTCTTGCTATCTTCTATATGGATAACCTATCAGTCAGTCGTGTGCGCTTTGGCAAGGAACCTTCATTTGAATACCTTGAGAGCGTTATTAAGTGTGAGAAATTTCGGGCCAGAGTTGTCAAGATATACCGCCCACCCTACTCAGAGACACACCCTGTGACGGTGAACACGTTTATAACTGAATTCGCGCATTTCGTTGAATCCACCAGCATTCTCTCTGCTGAGCCCCTTGTGATTGTCGGCGATTTTAACATCCATTTCGATGACGCCAATGACCCAGAGGCTGCTATTTTCCTGGATCTCTTGGAGTCAATGAACCTGAAGCAGCTCGTCACCGGGCCTACGCACGAACGCGGCCACACATTGCACTTGACAATCACACGAGAGACTGATTCTGTGGTACATGGAATCCCTTTGATCGGCCGCTTTTTTTCAGACCACGCTGTTGTCACCTGTCGGCTAAACTCGATTAAGCCAATTGTCCCTATGAAGACCGTTACGTACAGGAAACTAAAAGCAGTGGACATTGGTGAGCTGAGACGTGATCTGATCAACTCCAGATTGGCTGACCGGACTCCTGTTGACCTTGATGATTAAGTACACGCATATGATGATACTCTGGCATCCTTGACTGAACGGTATGCACCCCTGAGCACTCGCACTTTCACCAACAGACCGCACATGCCTTGGTTTAATGATTACATTAAAGCGGCAATCAGGGAGAGACGCCGTGCTGAACACAAATGGAAAAGGTCTGGTGTTCACAAAGAATTTGTCGCTTTTAAGCGCGCAAAGAACTACGCGTTACTGGCTTTAAATCAGGCCAGGTTGTGCTACTTGTCTGACTTCATAATGGACAACAGTGTTAATCAGGCAAAGTTGTTCAGGGCTACCAAATCTCTTCTATCCCAGCCGAGGTCATTCACCGTGCCACCTGGCTCTGATGTTGTCTGCCTGGCTAATGAAGTTGGGGATTTCTTTGCTAGCAAAGTCTCACGGATGCATGCTGCCCTAGATGGTAATTCGGGTGCAGTTGACGATGACGGTCTCGAAGATGGTAACTGTTCTGTCTCGTTCGAGAAATTTAACATCTTATCTCCAGAGGATGTAAGAGGTCTGATTTGTCGCGCAGCCAAGAAGTCTTGCCCACTGGATCCGATGCCAACTACTCTGGTCACTAAGTGCCTTGACGAGCTGACTCCTGTACTGACCGATATGATCAACACCTCACTTCAGTCGGGTCATTTCGCTGAGAAGTGGAAGGAAGCTTTAGTTACACCCCTCCTGAAAAAGGCGGGTTTGGACCAGACGAAGGCGAATTTGCGCCCCGTGAGTAACCTGGCATATGTTTCGAAGCTCACTGAATCTGCCGCCGTCACCCAGCTAGAGAAACACATGCTTGAAAATGGATTGTACCCTTTACATCAGTCCTCCTATCGAAATCACCACAGCACTGTTAAAAGGGCGTAACGATATACTACTTAATATGAACAGTCAGCGGGTCACTCTACACGTGTTACTTGATTTCAGTGCCACGCTCGACGCTGTAAATCATAGAATGCTTCTTAGAGAGGTCCGCTCTAAACTGGGGGTAGGGAGTACTGTCCTTGCGTGGCTTGGCTCTTATCTTTCGGCTTTCGGGTCGTTCTCAGCGAATTATTCTGGATGGCACATGGTCACGGACATACCAACTTAACTCTGGAGTTCCTCAGGGTTCCTGTCTAGGCCCTCTGCTGTTTAATATATACGTGACTGGCCTATTTGACATTGTCAGTAAGCACGCCCCTGTTGCGGTGCATGCCTACGCTGATGACTTCCAAGTCTACCTTTCCTTCAGTCCCTCAAGCTGTGTGAACGACGAGCAAGCAGTTCAAGTTATACAAGACTTTATAGCAGATATAAAGTCCTGGGCACGCCAGCATAGTCTCATGCTTAATGACGGGAAAACAGACCTTTTAGTGTTAGGAACGCGCCAACAACTTAGCAAAACGAATGTCAGCCATTTGAAGGTTTGCGATGTGACTGTTGCTGCCTCCACGTCTGTGTGGAACTTAGGTTCATATTTTGATAAGAACTCTACTATGGCCATGCATGTTACTAAGACCTGTAGCGCAGCATTTTTCCACCTTCAGAACATTAGGCAGATAAGGAAGTTTCTATCACACAAAGCCACACAAACACTTATTCACGCGTTTGTTACGAGTAAAGTCAACTATTGTAATAGCCTTTTGTGGGGTTATCCCGCATATCAGATCGCTAAGCTGCAAAGGGTAAAGAGTCTAGGATTTGCCACATAACCCCATTGTTAAGACAATTACAATGGCTGCCTGTCCACGCCTGCATAATATTCAAGATATTATTGATAGCTTTTAAAGCTATCCATGGGTTGGCTCCAGAAGACATTAGTTCCCTTGTACGTATCCGGTCTCAGGGGAGATATAATTTACGTAGCCAGGAAGGCATCATCCTTGACGGATTACATACATCTCGCAGGACCTATAAGACACTCGGTGACCGCGCCTTTGGGGTAGCAGTACCGAAACTTTGGAACGATCTGCCGGCTACTATTAGGAACTGTGCTATTATCTATAGTTCTAAATCAGATCTCAAGACCCATCTCTTTAAACAAGCATTTTTAGAATAATTATTTTTACATTGCTAGGATATCAGGCTATTATTTCTACTATTTATTGTAAATATCATTATGCATGTAATTCTTTCTGATAGTATAAGATTGTAAAGCGCATTAGATCAGTGCGTCATGGTAATGCACTACAGAAATCAATAAATTATTATTATTATAATCGCCAGATTGGCATTTTTCTAAAGGAGGTTTCACGCGAATTTTGAATATCAAATAAGTCTAACAAATCAGTCATCAAAAACCAGAGACTAGAAAAATGTCTTTGTGATGTTTTGAGCGATTACTTCTTCTTTTTGTATTATGGATGCGCACGCATACAGAACAGTGCTTCCCTTTACGCTAGAAAACGAAAATAGAGAATGAAAGATTCTCGGTTGCATGCTTACGTTGTCATCAAAACCTAAAATTTAGTGATTTCACGTCGTCGTCATGCAGAGAACCGCAAAAATATGAGCTAAAATCCGTGCTGCACGTGCAGCACGATTATTTATGCGCTTTTAACCAAGTATATCATTGTTTTGTGGCGTTTTCGTCGACGTCGTCGTCGTAGATCTTAAGCTCCCTATTGGCTGGCTCAGGACCAGGATTTCTTTCGAAATTTTAAAGTCTGTAAATACTAGCATCAGAGGATCGCTCTAGCCCTTTTTTAGAAGTGAAGTTGTCGATGATTTTAAAGTAAATTGTACAGCTGCTGACCTATTTATTTAAAATAATTCTGTATTTGTAAACCCCTTCTAAACTGAAATTTTTATATTTTAATTGAATGAATAAGTTTTAAAAAATATAAAAACAGTAGATCGTTAAACAGAATGGTCAATTGACATGACAATTGGTATCTTAACATCGACGATGGCTTGACAAACACCATTCTGTTTATTGATTTAAAAATCAGTAAGAGAGGCTTTTGATGCTATTGACCATGAGATCCTTCTGTCAAAATTGGAGCTGTATGGGTTTAAAGGTGCAAGTCTTAATCTTTTTGGAAACTACATCTTTGATAGAACTCAGGTTGAAGTTATTAGGGAGCTTACGCAAGGACGACGACGTCGCCAAGGAGAACGTAGTCTAAAAATATTATTTCCCGTAATTGTAATAATTTCGTTATAACCCCAAGTCGTTCGGAATGGAAAGTGTGTATCAACATTACAGGAATAAAATTGGCATGAAAGACGTAGTTGTTTGGGAAAAAAATTGAAATGTTCCGTCAGGTTCTCACGTCCTCTACAAAACCTCAACTTTGGTCAATTCACGTCGTTAGGGAGCTTAAGATCTACGACGGCGACGTCGACGAAAACGTCACCTCAAAGTAGAACTTTGCTCTAGTAGAAGTATTTCGTGATTATTTCCTCTTGTTCACGTCGTACAATGTGGGCGAAGTATCCTAAAAGTAAATTGGTACGACCGGTTTCAGACTGAAAATAGAGAATGAAAGATTCTCTGTTGCATGCTAACGTTGTCGTCAAAGCCTAAAATATAGTGATTTCACGTCGTCGTCATGCAGAGAACCGCAAAAATATGAGCTAAAATCCGTGCCGCACGATTATTCATGCTCTTTTAACCAATGATATCATTGTTTTCTGGCGTTTTCGACCACGTCGTCGTCGTAGATCTTAAGCTCCCTGTTGTCAGGACGAGAACGGCAACGAAATGTACCAACATGCAAAACGCACGTGCAGGGCGTGCAGAGCTTTTGTTTTTGTTCATTAAACCCATTGTGTTGTGGCGTTCTCGTAGCCGTCGTCGTCGTTCTTGCGTAAGGTCCCTATTGACAACGTAATTTCCTACGTTGTGAGGTGCCTCAAGGCACACTCCTTGGCCCCATGTTGTTCTTAAAGTATTGTACATTAATAACCTCCCCATCTGTAACTTTCTATCAGATGCGAGGATGTACGCCGATGACACTTATCTCACATCTCAAACTAATCTCAAAACCCATGAAGAGCTGTTTTCATCGCTGACTCACGATCTAAGCAATCGTAAACAATGGTACGACTCTAACCGTCGAAGTCTTAATGTGCTCAAGGCCAACTCCGTTTACAGGCACAATTTAAGTACTAAATACAATATGAGCGACCGTATTGTATCGGATATACAATATCGAGCCGAAGGCGAGACATTTTATATCCGATACAATACGGGCGCGAATATTGTATTGTGCTTATGAAATGTCAGCATTTAAGTGTTAATTTACACTAGGTATTTTTGGTGATTTAAGACATTTTAACCAGGAAAATCGAAAGAAATATTTATGTCAATGAAGAGAAACCTGTATCAGAAATACAGATATTGATTAATAAAACATTTGTTTTGTCTTGCCATCATGAATTATTAATGAATTTTATAAGGGATAATAAAATCTCTCCCTAGTGAACCTCACATTTGCCTTTATGGCAATTCGATTGAACGAGTCAATACTCACAAATGCCAAGTACGCGTTCAGGTCAATGAAACACTCTCGTGGGAGGTTTATATCCCTGAAGTCGTCGATGGAGTTGCTAAAGTACTTGCTGCCCTGAGGAGACAAAAGCGATATGTCCCCAAAGTACCCTAGTCACAATTTATAACTGTAAGTCACTGATTCTAGCACATCTCTATTATTCCAACACTGCGTGGGGCTGTATCAGTAATGGCCTCGGTCAAAAAACTAGAGAAATTCCAAAACAGGGCAGCAAGTATAATAACAGGGTCTGATTGGGATGTTAGATGTGTTCAGATTCCTTGTGCTCTCAAGTGGAAAAGGCTCACTGACAGACGTGAAAAAAAAAAAATGAAATCTTTAATGCTCAAAACAGTAAATAAACTTGTACCCGAATACCTGTCTGAAATATTTGCCAGCTTAAATACCATTCACAGACATAATCTTCAGGGCGCCCAACATAACCTGTTTACACTCTGACGCCCTCAAAAAGAGTTTTCGTTATAGGGGCCCAGTAACAAACATGGTACAGTCTGTCTGCTGAGGATAAGCAGGCCACTACTTTGAATAGTTCTTATTCCGCTATCGTAAATTAGAAATTACTTTTTTAGCACTTAATAAATTATAAGATTTGTCAACGATGCCTGTCATTTTTAAGTTTTAGCCGTCAAGTCCTCTTAGGTGATATTTCACAACATGGCTCGTAAGAAGACCATGCACTTCTACTGATAAGGATCCCGTGGTTAAAAGAAGTTAATTGTTATTCAGGACACAGCGGTTAATTACTTGCAGTCAAGAAGGCGAGAGTTCAAACCCTAACGTAAACGAAGGGGCGTAATACAGAAGCTGAAATTTAAAAAAAAGGAAAAAAATAGAGTAATAATACGCACATTAGAAACTTAACAACGGCCAGAGAGAAAAATGTGCCATCATCCCAAGTTATTAATAAACTGCTACACTGCTGTCTAGGGCGTTTATGCAACAACAACGTGTATGGTTACATCACATAACAAGAATATCAATCGTTAAAAGAGGAAAAATAATCGTGCGGCAGGCATTTTAGCACATCTTTTTTTGACGTAGTCCACAAAACAATAACGTGAAATGACCACATTTCAGGTCTGGAGGACTTGAGCATACAACGAACTGTTACGTTTTAAAGTGACGTTTTCGTCAATGTTGCCGTTGTCCTTGGTAAAACTCGCAATTGAGTAATGTTGTCAGAAGCCCTGTTATTACCGGTCTGATAGAGCGGTTTTCAATTGAGTGTCAAAAGTAATAAGTGAATTACTTTGGTTTTGCATTACTTCACTCAGTGATTGGTTAAAAGTTCTTGCGTCACTTTTTCAACCAATCAAAAGTGAAACCAAAACCAATCGTGGCTCGCGCGTGCACATTTTCCCGCGCTTTGTGTCACCTCCGTGTAATTGCTTCGAGTTTTGATTGGTTTACTGGCTTGTCTCCGTCCTTTTTGATTGGTCAAAGTAATTACTTTGATTTTGGTTTTACGACACGCATTTGAAAACCGCTCTAAAGAATAAATGTTCTGAGCACGCTAACGGTACGTGGAGAATCTCGCGTAAGGTGACTATTATTTTAAGTCGCATGCCATTGCTCCTGTTGTTTAATCGTTGGTGTCGGTTTGGGTGGCGAGGCAATCACATTGGGCCTTGTATTAGGTCCACCCTGCTGCATAACTAGCCCGGCAAGTACATTGTACGCTGTAAAAGCAGGCACACTGGCGATAAAAGAGCTTACGATTTGACGCGACCAGTTATAGGAAATCTAAAGCTGCTGCAGAGCTAATAGCCTTCCCGGCCCTTGCTTCTCTCACACGAGGTATGCATAACTAGTGAATCTTCGCCTCTTATTTCCGCCTTGGTAACCAAGGTCTCTGGTACATGCCGGTGTAGGTTGCGCTGGGTTTATCTTCTCGGATGCCTCGTGTTTCGGCGTTCAAAGAGCTACATCATGCAAAAAAAATCACTCTGCATGGAGCTGTCGTCATTCCGTAAAAAAAAAAAAACAGTTGGAAAAGCTTACGTTGCATGTAAGCTACTAACTGAACGTAAAAAATAGCACAAAATTAACAATTTTGCCAAGTTCGCTTTAAAGACTTGGTAAGCGCTGGTTATAATATAATTAAACCTTCTGACAAACTACTCTCAAGGGCAATAAAAAACAAACAAAAAAATATAGTGTACATTATATCGCTCACTTCAAGTTCCTCAGCCTTGATATTAAACTGCTGTAAGTGCTTACTGGACAACATTTAATACCTGGACAATGGATGACGCTGTCAAGTTTCGTCAAGTTTCAAGGTCTTCATACATTGTAAAACAAATATTATAACCTTTGTATGTACTTAACTACACTGCCACGTTTTGTTTTATTATCAGAGTGCTTCAAAAGCACTAAATACCTTTTAGTTAAGGTATGTTATTCTACGACAGTTGATATTCATGTAAGTAAACCAACGAAGGACAAAATAAGCGAAGTCAACAACAGGCCAATGTTTTAGCATATGCATTTCGGATTAAACAAAGATGTCTGAGCAATAATTGGAGCGCAGTTGAAGGAAACTCTCACTTTGTGCGTGCTATCCAAACTTCGCATAAGTGCTCCGTAACGCACAGCTAAAAACATGACCCAAAAAATTGGGTTTAGAACAATACCAATACACTTAAAGATAAAAAATGAATAACCCTAGTCAATCAAAGGAGGATAGAGCTATGTAGTGTATGGATCCGGGTAGAATGTGGTGCTGGCCCGGTTTTTTAAAAGGCTAAAGTAAAAAAGTACTATCACTAAATTAACTGCAACTGACATGACACCAACTACAAACACAAAGAATTCCGGTAAAACCACCCGTTAGGCGTTAATGAGTGGTTCATCATCGGAGAAGGTTTGCAGCAAAGGTAGCTCGTCATCTGAGGA
>NC_090895.1:43303719-43336219 GCF_036669925.1 Montipora capricornis | reverse complement strand
ATGGTTTCCTTTTCCTTTGTCATAATTTTGCCATCTCGAGTACATATTTGAATGGACGCCTTCTTAGGCACTTCCAGTAAGATTTCATTTAACAATGGTTTTTGTTCTATGAGACTTTAGATTTGGACCTTCATGCTGCTGTTTGAAATATTTCTAGTTACTTGGTGCTGATTATCTTCGCAGTAATGTGAATGAGACCTTTTGACCTCACGCTTTTTCATCAATTTAATTGATGTAGTCTCAGCCGATAGGCTTCTTGGTGGTAGAAACGAGTGATTCTACTTTTAAAGCTTTGACCCGGGCCTGGGTTCTTCTTGTTCTTGAACGCCTGTTAGGTTGAGCCATGTCTCAGTGAGATAACTGGCTTTCTAGAGGCTTCGCTTGCCTTACCTTTTTTTCTGTGTTACTTAACAGAACGTCATGCTCTTTGGAGACGTTTTTTTTTGTTTTTGCCTTAATTTGTTTCACTTGTTCTTCTGACTTCTGCAGCATGTATTGGTTTGTGGCCATGAGGTAAGTTGGCGGTGTCTCAAAATTTAGGCATACTAAAAGGGGGTCCCTGAAAATGTTTAATGCAGCAAGTAGGGGTCCTCCAAATGTTCTAGATTGTGAATGTTTCTCATCAGCTTTCCACCTCCCATGTACTTTGGACACCATAATTCAGTGCTCGAAATTGAAAAAAAGTGCAGGTTGTACCTGTTCCAAAAGCTGGGCAACCAAACCCGTTCATTTGGTTGCCCTAATAAATTCTGGGTTGCCCATTAGAAAACGCCCTCCGATTAAATGCACGCCGTGTTGAGATGCAATCACATGGAGATCGACATTGAATATCCCATAGTTCTTAGTGTGCGTCTGCGCATTTTCGCGAAAGTCGGGATTAAAGTTTGGCATTTCAAAATGGGGTTTTCGATCTCCATCGCGTACATGTTTGTGATATTCTATCTTACATTTTCCTATCTGACAATGTTTCGTAAATGCTCTAGATATTCAAAACACGGAAAAATGCCCAGCTGCGGCAAATTAATTACTAATAACTTCAAAGTACAACCGGGCATTGAAAATAGAAAATAGACAAGTAAGTCGGGTTATAATTACTTCATTTTCTCTTTTTGACTGGGAGTTGCCGGTCGTTTTTTCCTCGGGCAACCAGGCTTTTTATCTTGTCACCGTACAGAGATTCTAAAAGATGACGTTTCGAGCGTTAGCCCTTCGTCAGAGCGAATCCAGGGCCCTGACGAAGGGCTAACGCTCGAAACGTCAGCTTTTAGAATCTCTGTACGGTGGACAATTTACATTATCAACTCCGTTGATAAGACCAAATTTTTTATCTTGTCGCCCGGCAAAGTTTCTGGTAGTCTCGAACGACCGCTAATTTCGAGCAATGAGTGATAATCGCTGATACATTTTTCCCTTTTATCACCTGCCAGATAAGTGAAAATAGTTGATGATTGTGTTAGTGTTGAAAACCATTCAAAATGGCAGGGCCTGGAACTAGAAGATTGCAACAATGTGCTCGTGAAACGGAGCCCAGCTGTCCTTGGTCATCATCAAACCATTTGGCCAACATACATCACTAGATAATTGGGGATCTCAACAGTCTTTCGGCTATTACGCACCAATTGGCCAGAACTTTACGTCACAGCATTTTGGGCTTTTGAGGGAAATGTCTTGTTCAGAGTAAGTTTGGACTCGAAACAGGGAACAGGGAACATGGAACATGGAACATGGAACATGGAACAGGGAACAGGGAATTCTTTTTCCAATTCTGCGCTTGCACTTACGTGATTACACGGCAATGTTGGTGTACAAAACAAAAGCAAAATATCGTTCGTGTTTAGTGGATAATAATAGAGCCAAATTTAAAAAAAAATTCGCTACTGTTTAGTACACCAGGAAGGCCGCCATGATGTCACGTGCAAGCCAAGGATAACGTTATCAGTGCATCATAAGCAATTTCATTTCCAGCAACCACGACTCCCCTCTGCCTGAGTTGTCGCAAACTTGAAAAACATCGAAACGACATCTTTAAAGGTTTACCCATTTGAATTTCGACTTACATCTATTTAGCTTTGCTTTATTTCTCTTCTGTTGTTCCACAGTCTTGTGACGTTCCAATATTTAATACGGAGTTTGGGGAATCACGAAATGACTTTTAATTCCATTATGTAGCTACTTTAATTAATTAATTAATAATTAATTGATTAATTACAACTCCTCTCCCTAACCCTATCCCAAAATGATGCTTGAAAGCATCATTTTTGTAGGATTCGTAGAACACCGCCATTTCCATCGATCATTGTGAAATTTGGCGTGTTTACTGGGGAGAAATGGCCCCAGTTTCCCTGAAAATCTCGGTTTTGTAATTGTAGCTTTCATTACGCCTACATGACGGGCATTCTACTTCAGGAAATTTAAAGCCGTGCGAAGGCAAAATTTTCTACTGATTGCGGAGCAGTTTTACTAAAGTTTTTCAGCCAAAACATAACACTACAGGGCATCGGAAAATATAAAGAAAAGGATTTTAGTTCATTGGATGGAACTTCAAGCCTTAAAATCGCTGAAAAGGTAAGGTTATTTTTGTAGCGTTATATTTGCATAAAATTCCCTTGTGGTCTTGTCATCGTAGAGAATTGTTTTTTCCTCAAAATATTCGCTTGTTTTGCTCCAAATCTTGCATATCTACCTTGATTACATGTCCTGTGAATTATTTATCCTTTGGGATGAATTTTTCGTTGAATAATCGGTAATTTGGGTGGGTTTTGGCCAATAGACGTTAATTATTCGTAATGTGATCTGACTCGTTGCCGAAGCAACGGATCACAAATTTGACACATATCAAATTATCGGATTACTGAAAAAATTCCGAAAATATTCAAGCCTGATCAGTTTTCCGTCACATTTATGTCCAAGAAAGCAGATAAAATGAGGAAGATTTTTATTTTGTATCCAAAACTTTGTAATCAACGTTAAAATGACCAAATTCATGTGAAAACTGATTTTTGTGTTTTTTGGAAAGCTTATTTTCTTAGCTTTAAAATGATGTATTGCTGTCCTCGTTTTTTTGCAATGGCTGATTTCGCGTGGAAGGGAACTAGAAAAAGAGTTTTAAGCCTCGTATTCAAAGCGAGTCAAAGTGGATAATATCTGAGAGGATAAAAATACGTATAGAACGTACTAACCTCGATTTCATTATCTGTCAAATTGTTTGGCTCAGCCCAAGTCAAGTGAAAGCCTTCCTTACTAAGCTCTTCAACTGTACTTCCATTAGCAGGAATAAATTGGACTGCCAGGTTAGTAACTGCTCCGATTTTTGGGTCCACTTTGAACCACGTTTTGGTCTCTTCACCAAAGATGCCTCTGATGACTGCTCGGACAGTGATGTCGTAGGTATTGCCACAAGGGAGCCCCTTTTGATTAAAAAAGGTGCTAAACGCCACAGTGAAAATGTTGATGCCACAGGAAGAACATGTTATATGCACTGTGTAATACTGCATGAAGAAAGATAAAAGTGTGGTTTTCATTAGGCCTCGTTCATAACCGCATTGAGAGTGCTAGATCCAGTGGTTGGGAACATACATGGGAGATTCATGCGGATATTCTTGGTTCAAATCCTGCTATAATCATCACTTATGCTTATAACCAAAAGCATAAGCGATAAAGACTTCGCCTTTTGGCCTGGGTTATTTATCATTGGCTACACCCAAGGATATGGAAGTGTTTGTTACAGGACACATGAATCCATAACCCTCAAAACTCAAATCAAAAAACATACATATATACAATTCCCGACGAGGCTTTTCAAGTTCTATTTACAATAAAATTGTCTGCTCTTTATCTAAAATAACATAAATACAATTGAAATCATAACAATAATTTTGAAAAACTGATTTGAGGAACAGTTGTTTAATTTCGTCGCTCAGATCGTTCCAAATGCCAATTGTCTATACTGAACACTACTTTGAACAGATATCGTCTTGCATAGCGGAATGGGTAATAATCCTGATTACGTGCATTGCGATCCTCATGGATAGTTGCGCGCTTAAAAGTGTCCAAGACAAATATGAAGGTAACATCGCGTTTAAATTTCCTAGTGTCCGTAAACGTTTTGCAAGCAAAGTTCTCCACTGACTGAAGTTTGTTTATATTGGCAGCAGCAGCAGCAGGGTGAGACCAAATTCCCAGTATCAGCTTGACCTTTGGGCAAACTGTAACATCATCTTACTAGCCTAAGTCTCTGAGGAGTTAGCCCCCAATAGTTTTATACAAAAATTTGGTTTTATCAACGGAGTTGATAATGTAAATTGGCCACCGTACAGAGATTCTAAAAGCTGACGTTTCGAGCGTTAGCCCTTCGTCAGAGCGAATCGAAGGATTATAGGTTACGTGTAGCTTTTATAGTTTCTTTATAGTTTCATTATAGTTTCATTATAGTTTCGTTATAGTTTCGTTATAGTTTCGTTATAGTGATGAAATGTATATGAAATGAATCATATATGAACTGCGGATATGAAATCAAGTGAAGCTATGATCTTCGCAGTTATGAGCGCAATTTTTGCAATTGCGTAGAGAAGCCTGAAAAATTCAGGACTTCAACGGGGTTTGAACCCGTGACCTCGCGATTCCGGTGCGACGCTCTAACCAACTGAGCTATGAAGCCACTGACGTTGGGAGCTGGTCATTTGTGGGTTCTAATGGTCCCGTGAGGAATGAATCAGTGATGAAATGGTATATGAAATGAATCATATATGAACTGCGGATATGAAATCAAGTGAAGCTATGATCTTCGCAGTTATGAGCGCAATTTTTGCAATTGCGTAGAGAAGCCTGAAAAAAAAAACATTGATTCATTCCTCACGGGACCATTAGAACCCACAAGTGACCAGCTCCCAACGTCAGTGGCTTCATAGCTCAGTTGGTTAGAGCGTCGCACCGGAATCGCGAGGTCACGGGTTCAAACCCCGTTGAAGTCCTGAATTTTTCAGGCCTCTCTACGCAATTGCAAAAATTGCGCTCATAACTGCGAAGATCATAGCTTCACTTGATTTCATATCCGCAGTTCATATATGATTCATTTCATATACCATTTCATCAGTGATTCATTTCTCACGGGACCATTAGAACCCACAAATGACCAGCTCCCAACGTCAGTGGCTTCATAGCTCAGTTGGTTAGAGCGTCGCACCGGAATCGCGAGGTCACGGGTTCAAACCCCGTTGAAGTCCTGAATTTTTCAGGCTTCTCTACGCAATTGCAAAAATTGCGCTCATAACTGCGAAGATCATAGCTTCACTTGATTTCATATCCGCAGTTCATATATGATTCATTTCATATACCATTTCATCAGTGATTCATTTCTCACGGGACCATTAGAACCCACAAATGACCAGCTCCCAACGTCAGTGGCTTCATAGCTCAGTTGGTTAGAGCGTCGCACCGGAATCGCGAGGTCACGGGTTCAAACCCCGTTGAAGTCCTGAATTTTTCAGGCTTCTCTACGCAATTGCAAAAATTGCGCTCATAACTGCGAAGATCATAGCTTCACTTGATTTCATATCTGCAGTTCATATATGATTCATTTCATATACCATTTCATCACTGATTCATTCCTCACGGGACCATTAGAACCCACAAATGACCAGCTCCCAACGTCAGTGGCTTCATAGCTCAGCTGGTTAGAGCGTCGCACCGGAATCGCGAGGTCACGGGTTCAAACCCCGTTGAAGTCCTGAATTTTTCAGGCTTCTCTACGCAATTGCAAAAATTGCGCTCATAACTGCGAAGATCATAGCTTCACTTGACTTAGTTTCGTTATAGTTTCTTCATAGTTTTTATAGTTTCTTTAGAAACAACCCCTTCACCCAATAGTTTTAGTTTCAATTGAACTCAAACGTGCGTGGCATGCTGCACGTGCTCACAAAATAGTTCAACTTTTGAATATCATCAACCGAAAACACCCAACAACTTAAAAATCTACTGTGTAAATACATGGAAAGATGGAAAGGTGTAATGAATCCGTGAGAAGCATAGAATACAAGTTGCTTGGCAACGGGCGAAAGGACAACTAAAAAATCGGAGACTTGGCAGGATTCGAGCCTACGACCTCCGTAACACCGGTTGGATGCTCTACTCATTGGTAGCAAGGGCCGAAGTTTTCGTTGATTCATTACTCCGCTCCAATAGGTTTCTTCTCTAGGTACTCTGAATTTACCCCTATAGCTTAAAGCCAAGATCGCTAAGGTCCCAGTCGATCTGGAACAAACAGACAAGTGAAACCAACTACGCCAGGAGGGATGAGAGCACAGTAAAAGACTCTGCTGGGGTCCTAATGTAAAGCTGGTATGCTTTGCTTGACCAGCGGCCCAAGATTGAATCAAATGGTCCAGAAGACCATCGTGGGCTGCAACAGTAGGGGCTCCATTACAGAAGCTGTGGCTCGAGAAATTGCCAGGGATATTGGCGAAGGCCGTAATCTTTTGAAGCCAGTCAGTGAGAATCGTCTGCGATAGAGGCTGCCCATGCTGAAGCAAGAATAATGGAGGTAGGTCATCAAGGAATAAACAGCACAAAGGGGATGCCGACCGAGGCCAATGTGACTTGAGCAGCCTTCCCTAGACAGGTCAGTTCTGAAGCCTTTTATTGTTATGCACACGCACGAAGTGGCTAAAGTGGAGTCCACACCAACATCCTTGACACTCAAATGGAAAGACGTTTAGAAGCTGGCCAAGTTGGCACAATAAGCTTGGAAGCCCGCAAAAAGCCAAAGTACCTGAGGGTACAGGCCGTCAAAAAACATGCAATGATCTGGGAGGCGCAAATCCAGCGACCGCCAAATAACCAGCATCAAGTCGTCTGTAAATGGAAGACAACTGGAAGATGAAGAACCCTGGAAGGACTTAATACCCCGCGCGACCCGCTGGAGATGCAGACAATTTGACAACGGCTTCGGAAAGCCCTTGTTCATATGAAGCGCTTGAATGCCAGACAAATAGACATTAATGGATGAATGCTGGATCGTCGAGGTCAAGAAGGTTGCGAAGAGACAGAGCGTCCACTCATCAGCTGGGCACGGAGATCCAGAGGGGGACAACCCACCAAGCTGACAGTAAAAGGGAATCAACTGTCCCTGCGCTGAGGCATACGAGCGAAGGGGTTGAGGAAGCGAGGCCCTATGTTAGGGGAGAGAAACACTGCTGCTCTAGGGTGGAGAAGTCAAATCCGCACTACCACTTTCGCAGTAGCCAAGCACTGATTAGTCCTTGAAAGGATGATAACTTGTCGGAAGGGAGGCGGGCCATCTTAGCGATGGAATCTAAGTCAATCTAGCACTGTAGTGGAACCCATACACTTGCCGGGTGGAAAGGCAGGCCTAGCCGCTCACACACTGCCCAGGCCATTTGCAGGTTATGCACGCACTGTGTTGAAGCAGAGGGACCAACGTTAATAAAATCGTCCAGGTAAAGCAGCCGGTTGGGTACGCCATAAGAATTAACCAGAATCCATTCTATCATGTCGGTGATGGAGTTAATAATAAGAGGAGCTGAGTTAAGACCAAAGAGAAGCACAAGGTCCACATAATTCTGGTCACGCTATTTCATTCCCAAAAGATAGCGGTCCAACGGATGAATGGACACCCTAGCCAAAGCGAGAGACGGTGAATTACCTGATCCATAGTTATTTAGTGAGATGACAAGCACAAAACACTTAAATGAAAAAAAAAAAAAAAAAATTTCTCATTAATCAGGGAGACAGGGTTCAATGCGCGACGAGACTTGCTACTGGATTGGCAAGGTCACTCCCCCGCCCGTTTTGAGGGAGACCCAGCTGGGTTTGAGGTATTGGCTGGGCAGACTGCTGAGCAGTGTCTGCCATGGCAATTGGAACATTTGTGAGGCAAAGCAATGGCCTCGATTCCAGGACTTGCAGATCATCGGAGAAGAGGTTGCTCCGCGAGGTCCATGCTGGTTTGAAATTGGCACGTCTCGGGGAGAACGCATGGATGCTCCAGCAGTATGGAAATTAAACAATTGGACATTAATTGCTGACCACGTCAAGTTTGTGGCAGCAGAATGCTCTCGCAAGGCCAGGCCATCCGCCACCCAAACCTGACCAGTGAACTGGCAGTGAGTGCAGAGAATTAGAAATTGATACTGTGGGAGGTCCTTCCAACTCTGTAGGAAATGTGAGCATAACATAAGGCAATATATGGTGAAAGCCTCTAGCCAACTGCTTAGGTCATCAATGGAGTTTCTTTGGTGTGGATGTCAAAACAATGGGCCAGTCTAATAGCAACTGAAGCTCCCGATCAGTTAGCTCAATGTTCGAGGAAGGAAATCGCGTAACTCGACAAACTTCCCTTCCCACGATCTGGCTCACAAGTTTGGTCTGTACAGGTGAGAAACCAGGGAGGAGAGACGCCAACAGCGTGGAATGGGAGAGATGCAGTTAGATGCGAACTGTTAACAAGCGGCGAGGGCAAAGGAATCGAAGGTGGCAATGTAGATAGGAAAGTAGGATTAACAAAATTGGGCATACCTTGACTTGAAGAACTAGGGGTTGCCCGGAAATATGGCAAAAATCCAATGCCCGAGACTGCAAAGGCAACAGCTTGAGCATAGAGCTGCCCAGACGACTGAAGGGAAAGAACGCCTCCTAAACTTGCCGCAACAGACATTCTTGAACTTGATTGCTTGGAAACTTGCTCCGCCTGGAGTGCTTGTTTGAACTCGGTAATCATCAAAGCCAGAAAGGCAGAGGACGTCGGGGACGGCTGATCCGGAGAAGGTTGCGGCTTAGAGACACCAGCCAAAGCTATGATGTCAATTCAAGAAGGATTGCTACCGACATCCAATCATTTTGCTGTCTCCTTAACTCCAAGTTGGGTGTGTTAAAAAAAAAAAAAAACGATTTCATAGATCACCAAATGTCTTCATCTGCATGAGAATTCAAGTTTATTGAGGCAAATTCGGAGGATTCTAAACTTGGTTGCTCAGTGAGAGAGACAGAGCGAGAAAGCTATCATGGCCCCTTTTGCATATCAGCGACGAGCAAAGCCAAAAACCCAGTGGACAGCCAAGTACGAAAGAGAGAGAAAGCTAACGAAGAAATAGAATAAATGTTGGGGGTCGAATAAATGGCAATGTAGCAGTGAGTGAGTGGTAAGATTCTCCCTCGAAGTCGCGTCTTTGATTGACGCTTATGAAAGTCAAAGCTATTATTTCTCTACTGAACATCTCATTTTCAAAAAGTTTCAATACTGAATCGAAAGCAAGCGGATCCCAAGGATGTATAAGTCTTGCTGTCGTAATTTAACTTTAATGCAACGATGCAAGTGTGGAGACTGCAGTGTCTTATTACTACAGAACATCAATGAATGTTGTGGTTGTAAGGAATTGGAACGCTACGTAGAGTCCCTGGAAACCGATCTTGTGCTGCAAGATCGCTCGCTAAAGACTTCGTAATTGTGTAACTGAAAATCCTGGTCTTCATCCAGTCTGTCTTGAGAAGTGGAACCTTTTGATAGCTTCAGGCAAGTTGAAAACAAAGAGGAAGCAGCCATCATCTCCCCTCAGAAAAAAATATTCCACGATTTTTTTCTGAGGGGAGGGGGTTAGGTGTACAAGCGACTACAAGACCTCAGGTTTGAAGTCCGAAGAACATATCACCAAGTGCTTTGATGGCTCCGACTAGATCTTCCTCTGTTTTACGAAATCGACCTATATTTTCCTTCGCCTTGTGGCTTCTGGTCGATCATCTTCAAAAAATGGTGCAACGTGTACAATATACCTCTTGCTTCATCTTTCTGGTTGCTGCAGCCAGCAGCAAACCTTAAACTGTAAACATTTTCTTTCCTCACGATCTATAAATAACAATGAAAGCTAAGCGAAAAATGTTGATTTCGCTGGGCGATTAGTGAGGAAAAGTGGTTTCATGAATTGTCGTCACTAGTCCCATTCTCCCCAATTGTTTCCAAGCTCGGACTTAACAAAAATGGGCTCTTTCTTGCAGTATTTTCTGCAGCTAAAAAAACTTTGAGACGTTCCCTTTAAAACGTGCTTGTTTATGTACGACAAAAATATTTTAAGCAGACAGGTGGGCTTTAATTACAATACAAACGCTATTTTCACTGTCAAAATAGCCACGGATTTTAATAGCCTGTGCGCAACGCCGGTATCCTTGTGTGAGAGTGCATATTTCATGCGCTCACATGGGCCCTGGGGCCGATAAGGCCACACATGCGCATACATGACATAGTGTATGGCGTGTTTATTCTGTTTTGAGTTTTGTTCGCTGTTTTGGTTTTCTTTGCACTTTTATATCGGTAAGTCCCTTCATCGCTTTGTAATCTGTCCACAATCTTTTAGGTAATGTGTTACAGTGCTTGTAACTTAAGTGTTTTGGAGACCGTTAGTATTTGGAGCGTTATTTGTACCGCTTTCCGTTCTCATGTAGCCGTGTGCTCGTGTCGCAAGCCACAGTAATTTCTCGCTTAGATGCAGCTTTTTGTACTTCTCTTTCTAAATTCGTGTTTCCAACTAGTCTTATTTCTGTTTGTTTACACATTTTATATTTCTTACAGTGTCCTTAAGATGTTCAGCTGCCAGGGTGAGCTTATTTTACTGTTTATTAGTCCGTTGATTCAGGATTCGTTTTGGTCTCCGTGACCACACTAGGCCGGCGTTTGTTTGTGTCTATTATCGGGTCCAGTGAGCCTTCATGTCTCACGTTTCTTAGTTTTAGCCACTGAAGTATTTTTGTAAGCTAGGCCTGGTATTTCCATTTGGATTCTTTCAGTCGCTTCCATATATATTAATTTCTGTAATTTCCCATTAGGTCTTACTGCGTAATAAAGAGGTAATTTTAGAGAAAAAGAAACCTGTGTCACACTTGTAACACCTCAGGGTTTAGGAGACAATGCTATTTAAGTCCCCAGGGAACTCATTTGCCTATTTATGCAAAGCTTCTCTGGTTTTCGGTCTCTTTCGACAAGTTACGCCGTTCTGGTCCAGTGTGCAATTGTTTGCTCCTCCCACCTCTCCTCCGGCGACGCGTGCATCTTTCCCCCATCTTTGTCTTACGACCCTCTGCCTCTGCAAAATCTCGCTTCCCATAACTTAGTATCGCGAAGGAAGTCAGTTGTTGTATTGACAGTAAAAATGGTATACCATTTTTTTTCACAAAGGTGGAAATGAAGGCAGTGTAGCCTAGAATTTGCATTCTGAGTGGTTTCCGGGTTTAAGTAAGCCCCTCGCTGGCCTCTAGTTTGAGATGTCTTGAGCTGTCCTAAATGCTCAGCTGCACTTTTGATGGCTTACTGGTCAGTTTAAGGTGTCCAAGTCTAAAATTTACGTTTTAAACTTCGGCAGTATTGTGACATAACAAGAGGCAGGAGACCATGAGTAGGAGTGTACAACTTCAACGCATTTGTGGAACGGCATTTTAACAAACATTTTACAGACCGAGTTATTATGAGCTTGATTCTCCCGCGATACCAGACCTTTCCAGCAAATCAAAAGTCTTGTATTAGAAATTGTTACCCAGGCCATCTTAAAAGATTTGCCTTCACGACTTACTATTCCCCTGTTATGTATGGCAATTATGTATGGCGATACCGCTGGCTTAGGATCTCTAGTTGTTCGATTATCCAGTTATTGTTTGTTAACCAATCAAAATAAACCACGCGGTCAGTTGTTGATCCAACATGGCGTCTGTGTTTTAAGAGTGTATCAAACATGGTGTCAGAATAGAGGATAACGAACGCCACTGAACCGAGCATGGCCGAAGGATACGCAAATTCGTCGTACAAATGGCCAACTATGAACTGGGTTGCTGCAGACCTGAGTAAAGAATGGGAAAGGTTCTATCAACACTGCGAATTCACGTTTGGAGGACCGCTCAGCAAATGCACTGAGAAGGAGAAAATATGCAACCTTATGAGCTTCGTCGGCGACAAAGGCCGGGAAATTTACCTTACCTTCCAGTGGGAAACTGTTCGTGTTGGAACAGGAGAAAGTGCTCAAGATGTAAATGAGAGAGACATACTCGAAAGAGTCGTCGGAAAGTTCAAAGCACACCTCGAAGCCAAGAAGAACCCGATTATGGCAGCAGTTAAATTTGACCGAAGACGTCAGTTACAAGGAGAAACCTTTGACTCCTTTGTCACCGATCTTAAGCTCCTGGCGCGTGGTCTGGACATGACTGAGTCGAATAAATTGATTCGGAACGCCATCGCATGCAAATCTCTGGACGAGCGAGTCAGGCAACGCTGCTTGGAGAAAAGTAAAAACCTCACCCTTGAAATGGCAATCGATATCGGTCGGATGTTCGAAGCGACTAAGGATGGAATGCAAGTGATGTCTGGCGAAGACCCTAAAGTGGAGGTCAATAAACTTGCATGGAAGGGGGGCTCGTCCAAAAAGCCCAAAAACAAGGTACCAAAGGAGAAAAATGTGCAAGTTCCAAAATGTGATAGATGTGGATACAATGCCCACAAGCCACATGAAAAATGCCCTGCCAGAAAGGAGTCGTGCAACAAGTGTAAGAAAATTGGACATTTTACTAATGTGTGCAGAAGCAAGAAAAGCAATGTCAACTTACTAAATGAAATGGACTATCCTGGAGAAGGCTATTCTAGTGATGAGGAGGGTCCTGAAAGTGATGTGCAACTACTTCATGTAGCAAGCCTGGAAATGAATGGCATCCGTGACAAAACAAAAACCAGTGAAAGTGATGAATGGTGGGCGGTGGTAGAAGTGGGTAACAGTAATCTGAACTGTCTACTCGACACTGGTGCCTATGCAAGTGTTATCAACACTACTCATCTCAAGCAAGTAGCACCCAGGGCCCTGATCAAACAAACCAAGAAGACCCTGGTGTCATACAGCCAACACCGAATCACACCAAAGGGCTACGTCACTCTTCCCGTAAGATTTAAGGACAGGGAGTTAAATGTGAACTTCTATGTCATAGATAGTGAGCAGAAGCCAATATTGTCAGGTGAAGTTTGTCAAGCCCTCAACCTGGTTCAGCGGGTACATAATCTACAGGAACATGTAGATCCAAGCTTAAAGGAGCTACTCAACCAGTATCCAGATTTACTAAGTGCATCAGGAGCCATGCCTGGAACTTACTCCATCAAGATTGACCCCAAAGCAACACCAGTAGTGCATGGACCTCGTAGACAACCTGCAGCACTCCTTCCCAAGATCACAGCGAAGCTTAAGGAAATGGAAAAGGAAGGACACTTAGCCAAAGTTTCACAGCCCACTGACTGGGTTAACTCTATGGTAGTTTCAAGTCGAGGTGAAAAGATCAGGATCTGCCTTGACCCGGGTGATCTCAATAAAGCAGTAAAGCGGGAGCATTATCCAATCCCCACTGTAGAAGAAATTGCAGCCAAGATACCTGAGGCAAAAGTGTTTACAGTCCTTGATGCGAAGAGTGGGTATCTCCAGATGAAACTAGACTACGAGTCTAGTCTACTGACAACAATGAACACCCCAATAGGCAGATACAGATGGTTAAAACTACCATTTGGAATCAAATCAGCTCCAGAGCTGTACCAAAGGGCCATGGATGAAATGTTGGAGGATATTGATCACGCATATGCCATCATGGATGACATACTGATTGCAGGACGTGACATTGCCCACCACGACTCAGTCCTAAATGAAGTTCTCCACCGTGCCAGAACCTACAACCTTAAGCTGAACTTCGAGAAGGTCAAAGTGCGAAAACAACAAGTTCCATATGTGGGCCACATCATCTCAGCAGAAGGCCTTAAACCAGATCCGGAGAAAGTAAGAGCTATGAAGGACATGCCACCCCCCGAAACAAAAGAAGATGTGCGTCGGTTCCTGGGATCTATCCAGTACCTAGCCAAGTTCCTCCCAATGCTAGCGGAAGTTGAAACACCACTGCGGGAGCTGACAAGGACAGATGTACTCTTCCACTGGGACAAGCCACAAGCAGCTGCGTTCCAGAAGCTCAAGGATATGTGCTGTGAAGCTCCTCTGTTAGCCTACTATGATGTCAGAAAAGATGTGACCATACAATGTGATGCCAGCAACAGCGCTGTGGGTGCGGTCCTACTGCAAGAGGGAAGGCCAATAGCCTACGCATCCCGAAAACTTCGACCATCAGAGCTCAACTGGGCGCCAATAGAGAAAGAAATGCTGGCCATTGTGTTCAGTACACAGAAGTTCAGAGAGTACATTCTGGGGAAAACAACCCTGGTCCAGACTGACCACAAACCCCTGGAAATGATACTGCGCAAGCCCCTGACAACAGCACCATTAAGATTGCAGGCAATGATGCTGAGAGTGAGTGGCTATGATCTAAGCGTAGAATACCTGCCAGGGAAGAAGCAAGTCCTCGCAGACACTCTCAGCCGAGCAAGTCTAAATGAGGTTCCACCGGAAGAAGAGGAGATACAAGTAAACATGTTGGAAAGAATCTCCGTGTCTGAGCCAAAGTATGCAGAACTCAAACAAAACACAGCAAATGAGCTTCATGAATTGTATGCTATGATCCAAGCCGGCTGGCCAGACACAAAGCAACAAGTCCCACACAGCATCCGCCAATACTGGGACACACGTGATGAGCTCGCGGTGCTAGATGGAGTAATCTACCGAGGAATGAGAATCGTAGTCCCCCCGTCTATGAGGCCAGCCATGCTGGAAATCATACATGGAACACATCTGGGAATCGTAAAGTGTAAGCAAAGAGCCAGGGAAGCCCTTTACTGGCCCGGCATGAGTGGGCAGATAGAAGACAAAGTCAAGGATTGTACCACGTGCCATGATTATGCCCCTGCACAACAGAAAGAGCCTCTGATGCCGAGCCCTGTTCCGGACCTGCCTTGGGAAAGAGCCTCTTCAGACATTTTCGCCTTTGAAGGTGAACATTACCTGTTGCTAGTTGATTACTTCTCCAAGTTTATTGAGGTGACCAAACTGAAGGATCTGACATCCCTGGAGACCATTGAAGTCCTGAAAGAGCATTTCAGTCGACACGGCATCCCAGCAAAACTCGTCACTGACTGTGGTAGCCAGTACACAAGTAAAGAATTTGAGACATTTGCCAAAAGCTACACCTTTGAACATGTCCTAGTAAGCCCGAAGCACCCCAAAGCAAATGGGGAGGCTGAAGCCGCCGTCAAAACAGTGAAATCTATATGGAGAAAGAACAAAGACAAGAGAAAAGCGCTACTAGAGTACAGGGCATCCCCACTCCCAGCAATTGACTTGTCCCCGTCACAGCTCTCTATGGGTCGCAGGCTTCGAACGACACTCCCAATAGCACGTGGTCTATTGGAGCCTGAAACACATAGCACCCAGAAGATAAGAGCAAGAATGAAGCATGGCAAGGACAAGCAGAAGTACTACCATGACCGCCAAGGAACCAAAGAGCTACCACCACTCAGAGCAGGCGATCATGTCAGAGTAAGACCTGAGCCAGGGTCAAAGGAGTGGAGAGCGGCTACCGTAGTCCAGAAACATGCCTTGCCCAGATCATACGTGGTAGAGGTGAGCGGCCGAAGAATCAGGCGTAACAGAGTGGCTCTAAGAAACGACTCAGCCAAGTCTCATATGGAATACCGTAAACGCCATGGAAACATCGCTCAGCAGACAGAACCAGAGCCTGACAAGACACATGCGGCTCCCACGTCCCCAGCAAGCCCACAAGTGGACCCCACTGCACAGGAATACCACTTAAATCCCTCACCTGCTGAGGAAATGCCAGCAGGTGATGTGCCACCTCCAGCGGACATCGCGGAAGCTAAAGACCCGCCCTTCTATAAGACTAGAAGTGGAAGACAAGTCAGGAAACCAGTCAGACTAGACCTGTAACTAGTTGTTATGTTACAAGGGACACTTTATGAAGCATGAACAATGACAGACACAGATGAATTAATGCTGAGATTATTATTATTTTATTTTATCCTTTTTCTTTTATTTACAGTTTTCTTTTTAGTTAAAGATTGTGATGTGAAGGGGGGGGGGGGAGGGGTGGTGATGTTATGTATGGCAATTATGTATGGCGATACCGCTGGCTCAGGATCTCTAGTTGTTCGATTATTCAGTTATTGTTTGTTAACCAATCAGAATAAACCACGCGGTCAGTTGTTGATCCAACATGGCGTCTGTGTTGTAAGAGTGTATCAAACATCCCCACCCCATGGGTAACAATTTCTCATACAAGACTTTTGATTTGCTGTAAAGGTCTGGTATTGCGGACAGCCTCTTAAGAACTCGTCTCAAAACTCGCTTGATTTGTGAAAATGCCATTACCCAGGCCTTCATTGTAGTAATGCTAGTCTTCGATTTGTAGGTTCCTGGTTCTGTGCTCCTGTTGGTGGAGAAAAGGGTTTCCTTACCTGAACAGAAGTTCTGGAGGCTGGAGAATTCCACGATAAATGAGCCGTAGTCGCTATCTCCTTGTCTGGCTTTGCAACCAAGTTAAGAACCTGTCCAACTGCAATCACAAAACTTATGTCACGGTCCACTGTCACTTGCACCACTTACATTTAAAAATACAATACGAAAAAGTGCCGTTCAATGTTTCCTTTTTTATCTTCACTTGCTAACGTGTGTAAATAAATACTCTATGTTTGTTGCTTCTAGACTTGTCTTTGCCGTCAGAGTCATCCATGTTTCTTGAACTTTCAATTGAATTTCTCTAATTTGATTTCTTAAAGTTTGTATTCAAGAAGAAAATTAAAAAATAATGACATACCTGGGAGGAGAGCGAAGACTACGTTCTTTACTCCATAGCATGATCTCGCTTTGGCGCGAACTTCAAAGCTGTAATTTTGACCTACATCAATCTCAGGGTTCTCAGACCAGCTCAATGTCCACTGAGTTTCATTTCCCGCTGTGTGACTTGTGATAATAGGCTGGTCACGATCAAAACGCCTCACTATAATTTCATAGGTCTAAACAAGGAAAAGAAAAAAACTGAGAAAAGAAAGGTAAAAAGGTTATAAGTGAAACCAATTATTTTTCTTGGAATTGGCACTGTTTGATATGATCTCTTGTCGTTGTTGATGTTATTTCTCCTTTTGGTTGGCGCTGACGAAATTCCTATTGCCGAGTGGAAGTAAGTTAATTCTCATAGATTTAAACCTTGATCACATTCACCACTTTAATGTTGCGTGGGAAAAAGGGTCGAGAGCTTTGTCAAATTGCATTAGAGGACTGTTTAAGGAGATGAATTTTCATTATGGTGTATGTGCACGGAGCAGGAACTTAAGTTGCAAGAAACCGATATATCAGGAGCTGAGTTTCCTAAACAACCAGAATATTGTACAGTGGCAATTTTAAAATAATGGCTCACTTACCTAGGTGCAAAACTCTCCAGAAAACGAATAGATTTGATCAAAAGGCCAGTGGGATCGTGGTACATACGATGTTAACTTACAAACCACGTACGTTATGAAGATTTAACCAAAAATTAATTGTTGTCTTATAAAAATATACAAGTCTTTTTGCTTTGCAGAGTAAACCCAAAACAGTTCGACAGTGCAATTCAATAAGCCTCTCGACCATGTCTCATGCACAACCTCAAAGTGGCTATTAGTGTAAGCAGACTTAGTAGAAAGTTGACAGGAATCGGAAATGGGAGATGATGTCGGCTACAGCACACTCTTTGAACAGAGCAGGGAATTCATTATTTTAGCAAGAACATCACCATTGCATCACAAGCAATTGATTTTCAGAAAACACGACCCTTCTCTGCCTGAGCTGTCGTAAACTAAAAAAAAAACGAAATTCGACTCATACGTCTATTTAGCTTTATTTCCTTTACTTCGAATTCTCTTCTGTTGTTTCACGGCTTCTAGTAGTTGTGACGTTCCAATATTTAATACGAAGTTTTGGATTTCAAGGAATTACTTCAGTTAAACTTTCCAATATAACTACTTTTAACTTCGTTTTCAAAGCTAGTCAGAGTGGACATTATCTGAGAAGATAAAAATACGGAAAAACGTACTAACCTCGATTTCAATATTTGTCACATTGTTTGGCTTAGTCCAAGTCAGATGGAAGCCTTCCTTGCTAAGCTCTCTCTGGACTGCCAAATTAGTAACTGCTCCGATTTTTGGGTCCACTGTCAACGACGTTTTGGTCTCTTTACCAAAGATGCCATTGATGACTGCTCGGACCATGACCTTATACGTATTGCCACAAGAGAGCCCCTTTTGTTTAAAAAAGGTGCTAACAGTCTCAGTTAAAAAGGTGATGCCACAGGACGAACATGTTATGTGCACTATGTAATACTGACATGAAGAAAGATAAAAGTTTGTTCCATTAGACTTGAATCACAACCGAAGGGAGAGTGCCGGAGTCCAGTGGTTGGGAAAATAATGTGGACTTTTATGCAGACATACTTGGTTCGAATCCTATTATAATCATTGTTTATGCTTTTGGATAAGGACATCGCTTTCTGGCTTGGGTAAAGGCGGTCAACAATCAACTTTGTTATATAGCTGAGTTTTTACCCCAGCAGCGCGCGCTCTCATTGGTCACATGACATCTAACAATAAAACTGGTTCCCATAAAAAGTCTGTGGGCAGGCAACAGTGCAAAATCTATGACGTCAGTGCACTGTTACCTGCGAATGTTGACCGACGACCGCCTTTGCTGTTGCCATGCTCAATTTTCTTTTTGTGCTATATAAGAAATTACTTAATGACTGGTCCCGAGGGAAACCTTTTGTTTCCCGACAATCTCAATGTTTCCTCGAGGCGCAGCCGAGGGAAACATTGAGATTCTCAGGAAACAAAATTAACTGTTTCCCTCGGGACCAGTCGTTAAGTGTTTATTGTTGAACAAAATCGAACGGATGATGAAGCAAATGTTAAAGCCGTTTGCCCGGGACTTAAGCATTCTTCAGCTACTCGATCCTCCTGTTTTCAAGGTAACAAACCTCATTGCTGCTTGTCTCTATTACATGGATGTAAATGAAGTGCACCTAACTGTTTAAATTATTTTTTGTTTGAAATAAATGAGCGTGTTTTCCAGAACACTTTTACGAAAACATTTTTGGTGTTAAATCCTCGACTTTTTTGCACTTTTTCTTTTAAATCGCCCAGATTTTCTTTTAAAGATCTATGGCAGGCCAAAGCTATGATGTCAATTCAAGAAGGATTGCTACTGACATCCAATGCTTTTGCTGTCTCCGTGAATCCAAATTGTGGGTAAAAAATATTTCATAGAACACCAAATGTCCTCATCTGAGGGAGAATTAAAGTTCAGTCGGGCAAGTTCGGAGGATTCTAAACTTAGCTGTTTTTCAGCGGGAGAGATCGAACTAGAAAGCTATAGGGCTTTGACATCTCTGTTGACGAGCGAAGCAAAGCCAAGAAAACCGCTGGCTGACAGATAGTTGACAGCCAAGTACGAAAGAGAAAGGAAAGCTATCGAAGAAATAGAGAAAATTTTAGGAGGGCAATGTAGCAGTGAGTTAGTGGTAAGATTATCCCTCGAAGTCGCGTCATTGGTTGAAGCTTACAAAAGGCAACGCTATTATTTCTCTGCTGAACATTTCATTTTCAAAGAGTTTCAACATTGAATCGAAAGCAGGAGGATCGCAAAGAGATATAAGTGTTGCTGTCGTAATATTCTTTAAATGTGTAGACGCAAGTAAGGAAACTGCAGTGTCTTGTTACTACAGAACATCGATGAATGCTATAGTTGTAAGGGATTCGATTGTGTGGAGTCCCTGGAAACCGATCTTGTGCTGCAAGATCGTTCGCCAAACACTTCGTTAAATTGAGTAACTGAAAACTGTCTTGGTTTTCATCCAGCCTGGCTTAAGAAGTGGAGCCTTACGATGGCTCCATGCAGGCAAGTTCAAAACAATGGGGAAGCAAAAAGATACAGCCACCCCATCCCCTCAAAGAAAAATCATTTCCGATTTTTTTTCCAGGGGAAGGGGTAGCTGAACAACCAGCTACAAGACCTCAGGTTTAAAGTGCAAGGAACATATCACCGAGATCTTCGATGGCGACGATTATGTTCTTCTCTGTTCTATGAAATCGACCCATATTTTTTCTCCAGGTCAGGGATTTTCTCCTTCAACAAGAAAACCTGTTAGTAAATGCGAGTGAATGAAGGCATCCTTTCTGGAGATTTTCCCCAGTCATCGCTTGGGTATTTCACGCTGGGTGATGACAAAGGAGTGCAGCTCATAATTTTCATAATCCTCTTTTTTTCTTTTGGTGTAAATTTCGTCCGGATCAGGATCTATCACCATTTGATTGCGTCTACTTTTCACGTATTCCTCCATTCCGCAAAGCGCATTTTTTAAAAAAGGATAACTGATAAACCTTCTTGAAAAACAACTGTTAAACTATTATTTACAATCAAAGCCTTGTGCTTACCGTTTTACAAGCAAAGGTTTCGTTTTAAGTCCGTTAAGGGAATCCCCACTACATCGCATCAAGCAACCAAAACCGCAACTCTTCATTCTTCAGCGAAAAAGGATTTAGCCCAGCTAACGAGGCTCCGGGAATGTCATCTTTGGTAAGAATAACTGAGTCATTCATTGCACTACTTGAGCACGCCATTTAAGGAGGATTGAGCTCAGACAAGACCGGAATATCATATAACATAAATCTGCTGACAGCTGCTACTAAAATTATCCAGACTGAAATTCGGCCTACCAAGGTCATTCCGTGTGTCCGCCATTTTTGAATATGGTGTATACCATTTTTGTTTTTCAGCTAATGATTTATCATACTTTTCTTTATTTAATTGTTTAAGTGTTAATTTTGATTTTTGAAGATTTTCAAGAAAACGTTTTTGCTTATAAGTATATTTGTTGAAATTATTTTTCGTATCTAAATTATTATTTTTTATAATATTTTTTGTCATTTAATAATAGTAGTACAAAATATATCCTTAAGTAGTTTTAGTAAACTTAAAAATTCAAATAAATCCAGGAAATTTATTTCAAACTTTAATTCACAAAAAAATTAGTCTTTTTCATTGTCTTTATGAATCTTTGATTGTTTATAATTCCATTTATTTTTAAGGAGATAGGTTTTATTACAACATGTACAACACCACGTCTTTTTTGATAAATATTTATTTTTGATCTTTTAATTGCTTCTTTTCTGTCTTCATCAGTAAAATATTTTTTGTTTCCATGAACCTTTTTTTCTTTTCCATTTTCATTTTCAAATGCATTTACATTCTTTATATCAGGATCATTTTCTAATCCAAAAATTAATAATTTATTATATTACTTTATGTTTAATTGATTATCGCCGGTATTTCAAATTTATTTTCTTTTTCATATTTAAGAATAGCTACATGGTTTTTCAAATTGTCATAAACATCTAATATATTATCATCATTTAATTCACTTTTTTTTTATTATACTAATATTAATTTTTTTATCCATCCAATACTACATTTTATTTTGATTCCTTGTTTACAAACATTGAAACAGTAATTGAATCTAATATATTTGATAATAATTTTTGATTATTAATATATGGTGAATTATTTTCAATTTTAAAATCCTTTTTTCATTTATATTAAACAAATGATTAACATTTTTATATTCATCCGTATCTTTATCTTTATCTTCATCAATATCACTGTCAGTAATATCACTATCATTATTATCATCTTCGTTATCATTATCACTATCACTATCATTATCACTATCATCTTCATTATCATCTTTATTATCATTATAATAGTCATTATCGTTTTTATAATTAGGAATTTGAGGAATTGGATTATACATAGGCATAAAACTGTAAAAAAAAATCATATTATTACTTTTATAATTAGGAATTTGAGGAATTTGATTAAACATGCCATAAAACTGTAAAAATATTTTATATTACTGACAATATTCCTTTCAACTAATTGTAAATCAACATTATTGTTATTAATTTTATTCTTTTGTTAATGATAATAATATATTCATAATTATTTGTTATTTTAATACTTTTTTATCAATATATAATTACATAGGAAAATCTTTTTAGATCTTTTTTAACAATAAATACAAATTGATTACATTCATCATAATTTTCATTTTCTTTTAATTTATATGATTTTTATCTTTATTTCTTTTTAGAACTCGAGTCTAAGCAAAACAACAATTATTAATAAACCAATAATTTGTTTTAAGTTCATTTATATATTATAATCAGATAATTATTTAATCATCATCTTCTGAATCTGTATAATCATAACTATCTAAATCAGGATCATAATCCGAGTCCTCATCACTATTAAAATAATTTGGATCATCAAAATCGATATATGACAATTGATACCACCATTTCAATAAAATTAGGATCATTAATTTTTGTGTTAAAAATCATTTCCAAATGGTCTGGATAGCACAAGTGTTACTAATATTTAAATAATAAAACCACTCTTTTGAATTTTCTGTTGATGTTTCGATGTTTCTAATATCATCTTCAGCCATTGTGAGTGTAACATTATGATTTTTAAAAGATAATTCGTATATATATATAACTATCAATACAATGATTCTTTGTAGATTAAATGTTCGTTACAAGTACGTAAAATTCAAACGAACCAACAATATTATAGAGAACACAACTGACATAACGGTAAAAGTTTAAAAGTGTAATGCTAAACTGACATGATCAACTTGTTTGTTGAGTTCGGGTTTCAACCGCTCAATTGAGCTTCTACAGGTGTCATTTTTATCGACCTGT
Source organism: Montipora capricornis (assembly GCF_036669925.1). Lineage (NCBI taxonomy): Eukaryota > Metazoa > Cnidaria > Anthozoa > Scleractinia > Acroporidae > Montipora > Montipora capricornis. The sequence continues at coordinate 43,313,511 of NC_090895.1, read as the reverse complement.
GTTTCGTGTTGTTATACTGTTTTAACATTTTAGGTATGTCCAAATATTGTGTGTTTCCTTGTATAGTAAACTGTTTCCACATTTTGTTTTTAATCGTTTTATTCCATCTTTCGACTACACTAGATTTTTCTTCATTTTCTGTTGAAAAGAATGTTATTTTATTTTAGCTAAGAGGGCTTTAACATGTTTGTTGTAGAACTCTGAGCTTTTATCAGTCCACAAATATTCTGGTTTTCTTCCATCTTTGAATCTGCTTTTGAATGCTTCTCTAACAGTCTCTACTTGACATTTTTCAGTGGTACAATCCATCTATATTTACTGAAAACATCTATTACCATAAGAGATATTTGTAGCCCTTATTCCATTTGCTAAATTGTTGCATTTGAACCAAATCAGAAGCCCATATTTCGTCAATATTATTTACAATAACACGCCGCCGAGTGAATTTTCGTCTGATTGATTTATGTAATTCATTTGCTAATTTTTCTTGCCAGTTTTTTTCACTCGACGGCTTTTTACGTCTTTTGGCTTAACACCAAGACCAAATTTCTGTTTTGTGTTTATCAAATTTCGGGCTAACCAATGGCCCCATTGTTTTTCATTGTATGGTACGCTGTCTAATGCTTTAACCATTTTCCTGTCAGCTTTATTTTTGCATTTTCTATCATCTTTACAAACACTATAATGAACATCATGCTGCATTGCTATTGCATCTGTTTGAGAAGCTGGTTTGTCATATATTTCAAGTATTTCACCAGTGTTTTTATCATATTTTAACTGTTTTTCAAGAGGATTGTAAGAGCCTGTGTATTTATGACCTGGTAAAGTAAATCCTTTTTCTGCTCTTGGTAATTTACCAATTAATTTATGAACATCAATAGCACCACCATCGAGGTCTTTCCTGTTTGTTTTATATTTTTTCTTTGGTCTGATCTTTGTTGACAATTGATTGAGAGCTTGAGATCCAACATTTTGAATAGCTGGATTAAGCTTATCCAGAGAAATCAATAGCTCGTTTCTGCAATTTTGGATCTCGTAACATTTGTGATATATAACATCTACCCATTTCAATTGCTTTTTTACCAAGATAAGGAATACCTTTTGTGAAAAGCAATTCAGCTCCAACATTGCCTAAATCAGATATAATCCCTTTGCCCTCCCTTTCCGATGGGCTATTTATTTTAACTTGTTTTTAACAAATCTTGTTTTTCTTGTTCTACACAAAGTACAAAAGAACATAAGTCTACCATTCTTAGCTTGTTTATAACCAGATGGTTCAACACATTCAGTTTGTTTGCTTTGTTTCACACAATATGATTTCATTTATTATATATATATAATTTCGATATTTTTGAAATACTGTTCAATAAGTGTTTCACTGTACATTGTATCATGTATGTCAAATACTTTCAACAGATCATAATATGAATTCCCTTTATTCATTTCATTTAAACAAATGCAAGGAAAAATAACCCCAAGTTGACATCATAATATTTTGTATCTGATTGTTTCGATATAATAAGGTTGTTTTTTTCTTGCATGGTTTAAAATTTCTTGAAAAGGTGGCATACCAAAACTATCAAAGTAACTTATGATACCATTTTTAACATAAGTAGCAACCCAATGACTTCCAGACATATATACATATATACTGGTACCATTTTATGCCTAACCGATGCTTTCGAATGTTGATCTGTGGACCATCAGGATCAGGTGAAACAAATACATTAATGCATGTGATATATAATCTATTGTACTGTGACAAAAGATTTTTGTATGCCAAAAACTTGGAAAAGTCAAAATATCAAAATCTATTGAACATGTTCAATCCAATAAGTAATAAAGATGTTGGTTATCACATAATTGAAGCGAGTAACGACCAAATAATACCAGTATCTGAATTAAAAAAAAAAACAAAAGGCCATTGATTGATTACTTTATTCGAGGGCGACATAAAAATTGCAGTGTCATCTATTTGAGTCAATCATATTTTTTTGAAGAATCTAAACAAAAAAAAGGACAAGGGTTTTGGAAATTCAATTATTCCCTACTCGAAGACAATCGATATGTTTCGTAGTTACGTGAAAACCTCCCTCAATTTAAAAGTAAATACCAAACCGTTGAAGATCTAGGTCTACGTTGGGACATTATTAAAATGGTAATCAGAGGCTTTACGGTTAAATATACCAAAATTAAAGCTCGAGAAAGAAGTCATGAAGAAAAGTTCCTTCAAAATAGAATTCATGACCAACTCGCGAAAGCAGAAAAAACAGAAACAATAAAAAAATCATTTATGAGCTGGACTCAACCAAAGCACGTCTAAACAAGATATTGGCTTACAAAACGCGCGGAACGATTCTTAGAAGCCGAGCCAGATGGCACGAACAAGGCGAACGCAACAGTAAATACTTTTATGGTCTCGAAAAAAGGAACTATTCAAGAAAAGTTGTCAGTAGGTTAAAGCTAAGTGACAGCTCGTACACAACAAATCAATCTGACATCTTAGAAGAACAAAAAATATTCTATGAAAACCTTTATAAATCGCAAGTATCTTCCGCACAAAGTGCCTGCGACAAGGACGTTTTATTTGATTCAAGTGCCGTCCCCACCTTGAACGACAATGAGCAAACTTTATGCGAAGGACTCATCACAGAAATAGAAGCGCTAAATGCCCTTAAGGATTTCTCCGCAAATAAAACTCCCGGCACAGACGAACTGACTGTAGAATTTTTAAGATATTTCTGGCCTGAACTGAAAACCTCAATTGTTAACAGTTTCAATTACGCTTTTCATAAAGGCTCCCTTTCAATTTCACAAAGGCGCGGAATTATTTCCCTCATCCCAAAAAAGAATAAATAAATAAATAAATAAATAAGGATAAACCAACTTTAGAAAATCTTAGACCTATCTGACTGCTAAATGTAGATTATAAAATTCTCACAAAAGTTTTAGCTAAACGCCTTGAAAAAGTTCTTCCCAAATTAACAAATGCTGATCAAACAGGTTATGTAAAAGGGCGTTATATCGGCGAAAACATCAGACTAATACAAGACTTAATGTTCTACACCTACAAAGAAAACCTCCCAGGAGAAGCTATCTTCCTTGACTTTTGCAAAGCTTTCGACACCATTGAATACACTACCTAAAAAAGGTCCTTACCCACTTAAAGTTTGGTCCTAATTTCCTACAATGGTTTAAAACACTTCATGCCGACATTACCAGCTGCGTTTTAAACAACGGGCATGCTTCATGGTTTTTTCCTATAAACCGCGGTGTGAGGCAAGGTTGCCCACTATCGGGTTTACTGTTTGTCATCGGCCTTGAACTTCTTGCTAGATCCATTAAACGTGATAAGCTTATTAGAGGAATCACAATTGGAGATAAGGAAATAAAAATATCTATGTATGCAGACGATACGACTGTTTTTGTACGCGACCTCGATTCAATAACGCATTTACTAAATTTGCTAGAGAAATTTGCTTCTATTTCCGGGTTGCAAATCAACACGTCTAAAACTGAAGCTTTGTGGCTAGGCCTTTGGAAAGACAGACAAGACACTCCCTTCAATTTCAATTATCCACAAGATCCTATTTGTGCACAAGGCCTTTTGCCCGAAGCAGATAAATTAAACTTCAACGACAAGGTACATAATATGGAAAAAGTTTTGAATACCTGGAAACGCAGAAAACTTACTCTAATCGGAAGGATTAACATCGTGAAAACGTTAGCGCTGTCGAAACTGATCTTTAACGCTTCTAACCTCTACGTACCACCTCATGTCATTGGCGAAGCCAACAGATTAATTTTTAATTTTATTTGGGAAGGCAGGCCTCCAAAAATTAAAAAAAGCACAATCATAGGTGAAAACGTCAATGGTGGTCTTAAGATGATCGACTTTGGCATAACGGAAATTGCCCTTAAAATTTCATGGATTCAAAGGATACAACAAAATTCTGATGCAGGGTGGAAAGCTATACCAGAACGCTTGCTCGAAGACCTGGGGGAGGGCCTTACCTTTTTATCTCACTGCCGTTATGACATAAATTTAATTCAGTTACACAACCTACCTCCTTTTTATCGCTCTGTTCTGAAATACTGGCAAGACTACAGATCAGATGTTAGTGATGATAATACACAGATTCACAACGAAATTATTTGGAACAATAGTAACATATTAATAAACAAGAACACAATCTTCTTCAAACAGTGGTACCAAAATGGAGTCATACGCCTGCAAGACCTGCTTGATGTTGATGGCACCTTTCTTTCCCTCCAAAAATTCCAGCAAAAATTGCGGCTGCATATTCCCTTTACCACATATTATAGGCTGATAAATTCTATTCCTGCTAGTTGGAGACGAAAACTTAAATCCAGAGATTCCCCCAGCCATAATCAGATCAGTTCGTCAGATTCCTCGAATATGAACATCACTCCTCGTTCTGCTTATGCGGCCATCCTTGATTATTTCTTTCAACCACCCACATCTGAGACTAAAATCTTAGGTGATGGTTTTACTAAGGAAAGCTTGACAAATGTTTACATGTTGCCTTTCCTCATAACACAGGAGGTTACATTGCAAATGTTTCAGCTCAAAATCGTAGACAACATACTTCCAACAAGACGTTCCTTGTTTCGAGCAAGGCTGTCCGACTCCGAGAGTTGGCGGGTATGTCAGACTGAACCTGAAACCCTTTCACACATGCTCTTCCAATGTAATATAGCCTCTGCGTTTTGGATCGCTTTTAAACAATGGTGGTGTGAAGGGACCCTCCAAACTTTCGAGCTAAATGAATGTAATATAATATATGGTTGGTACAATGATACTCAGTCTAAAGACGTCTTAAAGTACATCACACTCGTCGCAAAACACTTAATTTTTTGCTGTTTTCAAGACAACACCGTCGTAACTTTTGACAGATTCCCCCCTTTCTTAAGTTATAAGATTGATACCCTTAGGCAAATTGCTGTTAAAAACAAACAGCTAGAAGCGTTTAAAAAAAAGTGGAAGAATTTCATCTAACGTTGATGTTGTTTTTTTTTCTTTTTTTTTCCTTTTTCACTTTCAGTTAAATTTATATTTTTTTTCATCCTCTCTTTTTTGTATTTAATCGTTAAATCGTAAGTTCAATCAGTAAACTCTATTGTGACTCACTTTTGTATCTTAGTTTTACACTTTACTAGTATACTGCTTTGCTCTATGTATAGGTGTGATTACTGTAACTTCCTTGTCTGCTATTAAAAAAAATAAAAAAAAATAAAAAAAAATATCATAAAACTCCAAAAGACTGAATTGTAGTCAATTTGGTATCTATGAATTTCCAAGCAGCAATGAAGAATACATGATTTGTCGAGAAAACAATACTTCCAAAGAAGTCTATGAACAAGCAACTAAAGGTCCATATTGCTTTATGTACATTGATAAGCCCCGAAAATTTACAACCAAAAAATGTAATGAACAATAATAATATACACCAATTATATATACATGAGTTATTCAAACGGTTTGTTAGAATCAACAAGTACAAGAATAATTGAAGGCATACCAGGAGTTGGTTTTAAACTGACTGAAAATGGTAATTATGATATGGAAAATAAAAAAAATTAACTAATTTGAAACCAGACACAGATGAAGGTGATTTTTTAACCAAAAAACAGATTTATGACCATGTTAAACGAAATGGTGGAGCTGGCAAAGCTATTGATTTAACTGATTATTTGAAAAAAGACGGTTCTGATAAAATGAATGGTCTTCTTAATATGAATTCAAGAAGGATTGAAAATCTAGCTAATCCAAGATCAGGTGAAGCAGATGGAATTCCATATGAATATTTTCGACAATGGTATATGGATTTTGATGATAATAATATTAAAATTAATGTAGAAAATCCTATTAATATGAAAAATAAAAATAAAAATAATTAATTTACAAGAAGGTTCTGACGATAACTATTTGGTTAATAACCATCAATTACAGACTAGATTAAATCAAAAAGCTGATAAAACAGAACTAAATAATTATATTCAAAAAAATGGTTTGACAAGCAATCTTGACATGAAAAACCATAAAATAGTAAATCTCAAAACAGCTACTAGTGGCAGTAATGCTGTCAATTTTACACAATTAAACAATGAGATTAGTAACTATTTGCATTTAACCGGAGGAACAATGAAAGGAGATATTGATCTAAACGGAAACAGTATCTATGGTATTAAAAATACAGAAAATAAATCGTTTGCTGTTAATCGCGAATATGTAGATCAGAAAATATCACAGGCTTCTGGTAGTGTTGATCCTTCTCCGTGTTTAAAAAATGATGGAAGCGTGGTCATGACTAATAATTTAAACCTCAACAATAATAAACTGATCAATGTAAAAAAAGCAACTCATAATTCTGATGAAGTCAATTTAGAACAATTAAATGAAGGTATTTCAACACTAGCATTGCAAAATAGCAAATTATTTAGCGATTTTATAAAGTGCGATGGTTCAACCACTATGAAAAATAATTTTGACACAGGTAATAATAAAATTATTAATCTCAAAAAAGGAACACAGGCAAGCGATTCTGTCACCATGGATTAAGTCAGTCACATATTTCGTCTCAAGAAAACAGAAAAAAACGTTTTTGAATAATTATGAAAACACAAACTGAACTAACTACTGATTTTGGTATATATGGTGCCAGTTTACTTGTTTATAATTTTACACCACATCTAATTAATAAAACAGTGTACAAATTAACCATTGGAAGAAAAACTGATGAATCCGTTTTTAAAGGCAGATGGGATTTTAATTTATTCAAACTAATTCGAGATAATTATAGTGACCATTATACTGCATGTATTGAAATATATATTCAAAATAAATTCGACAATGAATTTAACAATTCGAGCTTAACATTTCAAGCAGCAATATAAATATAGATTATCAAGGTTACACAAAAATATATAACCAGTATCAATATATTTGATGTATTTTGATATTATCACCTGATGGATCTAGTAAGAATATTCAAAGGCGTTTATATCTTACTTTTCAAGCTTCTTACGACAATGTCACCAAATAGATTACCAATTTACGTACTTATTTATGGTCTCAAGAATGCATCCAAAAATTATATAGATATTAGTATTTATGACTGTGAAAAAGCTTACGAAGTATCTTCTAATGAACAATTTACCATGTTTATGCCAATAAACATGACTGGGTTTGATATTTTAAAAACCTCACATTATTTACACGGTTATCTTATCACCAATTTATCAGACAAAACTAAGTTAACTGAATAGAGTGTAATGTAAAGTGCTCGATTTCTATCCCATATGAACCATGTGAGCGTTAGCCCTACTGATGGAAATGGGCCCACACAAGGACAGAGAAAAACTCTGACCAGGGTGGGAATTGGGATAGAAATCGAGCACTTTACATTACACTCTATTCAGTTAACTCTGTTTAAAAAATATAAGTGCTACACGGCCAACGTTTATATAAAACGTAACCTTTCCTTGTACTTGCACATGTTCATTGCCGTGACTTTAACATCTCCAGTTCCCACGGCCTGCTCCCGTCTGACCTTGTAACTCAGTTGGTAGAGCGGCGGAGATCTAACCTGAAGGTCTTGGGTTCAATTCTCACCCTGGTCAGAGTTTTTCTCTGTCCTTGAGTGGGCTCATTTCCATCAGGTTCATATGGGATAGAAATCGAGCACTTTACATTACACTCTATTCAGTTAACTCTGTTTAAAAAATATAAGTGCTACACGGCCAACGTTTATATAAAACGTAACCTTTCCTTGTATCAGACAAAACGTTTATTATAAATGGAAGTAAAAGAGTCTTGCTTCCAAATGTATCAATAATAATAAAAATTCAAATTTTATATAATACTTTCAAATAAAAAAAAAACTAAACATTCAAATTTATAATGGGCCTCAATTATTAACAAACGATTTTTTTGTATCAGATCAGAATACACAAAAGAAGACGTTTAATATGAATATTACATTACAAAACGGCCATTTTAAAGTTAAACTAATAAACAACGATGTGCCAATCGAAGATCTCGACATATTGGTTAAATATATTCATTAAAATAATATGTACAATATTGTAATGACAACTGATCAAAAATTATTGAATTTCAATCATATCAGCAAAAATCTATCAGATGAAAAAATTGAAGAAATAAAATATTGGTATAAATGTTATCACAAAATTTGGTGTTATAAGAAATTATTAAAAAATTACCAAAAAATGCATTTATCTACCAATCTTGGTTCAGCTGGATAAGTATTTATTGGAACAATAGCAGGCCGTATTACTCTTAATCTTATAACTTTAGGACCTCTTTCAGGGGCAGGTGTTCTTTTACAAACATATGCTACTGCAAAAAAAATACGATCGTAAATTAGAAAATTGCAGATTTGCATAAAGTAGTTATTTTGATATATTATCAGAACTCAGAAATAGTTTAAGAAGCGGTGTATTTAATGAATCAATCTTTTTAAACAAATATTCTATCATAGATAATATTATAATTGATAATTGTCCAACCATTTCAGAGAAAATAATGAAAAATATAACAAGTTTGTCACCAATTAATAATTGAATTGTGTTCCAATACTCCTCATAATATTTTAAGGTCTTATTAGATTTACTAATTTGTATCACATGAGGTAATTTTCACATCACAAAAAGCTTGTGTATTACAAATTTGATTGATATTATCCTTTTTCTATCTTGATTAACTTGAGGTAAAACCGTGTTTATTAAATCAAATATCTTGCAAACAAGGTTTATTATGGCTCTTGATATTGGTAATTGGTTTTTGTGTTCTATATCTGATAATACATTTTGAACATGGTATTTTCTTATATAGAATGATGTTTTACGAATCTTGTACATATTTTCATAAAAATTAACAAATGGATTTTGAAAATCAGGACCCAATTGTTTACCACAAGACGAACAAATATATGATCCATCAGTTGATTCATTGTTTTGATTATTATAACAGGCCTTAGGTATATATTTAACATTATTGTTTTTCAAATCTATATTGCAAAATGGAAATTGGCGGTATATTGATTGTGCAAGTTCATTGTGCATTTCTTTGTTGCAATTCATGTATATTATTATATAAGATAATATTTTAAACACATTATAAAATCAACACACTAAAACAATCTGAATGATAAACTTTGCTTATAAAGTTTACTCATAAATTTTACTCATAAAGTTTACTCATAAAGTTTATCGATGTTGGGGAAAAATTTGGTGAAGATGAAAAATGGGTAATTGTTGAAACAAAAAAGCAAGGGAACAAGTAAAACCCACGCTAAAGATTGAAAATGGAAAACGATAAAAGAAACCATCGGATCAAAAGATCCTCTACCTCTGTTTCTATTAAGGAAATGTTCACCCAGAAAAATTAAACAAGTTTAAATTTTTCTACCATATTGCTATTTTAGTTTCACTTAGGTTTTAAAATGAATTAAAATCTTGTAATGAGCTGGTACCCCCAAGTACTATACTACTCGCAAAGATGTAACCATTCCTTGTTCTCAATTTCCTATTCTGTTAGGATAAGTATTGAGAATGAAAATTATTATAAGCTTAAGGGTATGATCCTGATATATCACCAAATTCTCATAATCAGCCAACGAAGAAATCTATAGAGTTAGGAGAATGAACGTATAGATCAAGGGAGTCAAAGGGTTAATACACTTGTTATCCCCTTCAAAACAAGAATATAATAAGGTCAAATAATTATTTGAAAGACTTAGCATCGCT
>NC_090895.1:43296219-43298719 GCF_036669925.1 Montipora capricornis | reverse complement strand
GGGTAGTTCTGAAAAGGACCGTTTAGGGTGGCATTAACGAATTAAAGATCTACGACGCTGTCGTCAACGAGAAAATGAAAATGGTACGGGTGCTGAAAAAATAGGCACGGTTCGGATAGAAGAAGTAGTGTAAACACTTTAAAGGGCCAAATTTGAGCCTTAATTCATATAAGCTAGCGGTTTTTTAAAGTATTAAAGTACATTTCAAGATGGCGGCTCATTCTCCACCAAAATCACGTGGACGTTCTTCATTACTAATTATACCAATCTCGGATTTGGAGGGCTTGATAAAGCGGCATGTTGGATGGTCGTGAAATTCAGGTTTGTGATCTTTCAAGGTTATGAAAGCTTCTTTCTCTGCAAGTTTTTCGATACGGTTGTCTAATCCAAGTTTTTTACCCACTCTGGCTGATTGGGAGTTTAGTTGGTCTATAACTTTGGAGCATGACCCCTCCAAATCCGAGATTGGTATAATTAGTAAGCGCATCTTAGACGAGATCAACACCACCATAATCCAAAAGACACAAATCAATCAGTGGAAAAATACGACCAGCGTACTGAACTGGTTCAACGCCCTACAGCACAAAGAAAACCTCTCATTCATATGCTTTGATGTATGTGACTTCTACCCCTCTATCACGGAAAAACTGCTTGCCAAAGCACTCGACTTCGCCAATAACTACAGACCCATCAGTGCCGATGAGAGAGAAATCATTTTCCTCTTCAAGCAATCTCTACTGTTTTCCAATGATTGCCCCTGGGAGAAAAAATCCTCTGCCAGCCGATTCGACATAACAATGGGATCTTTCGATGGCGCTGAAACATGCGAACTAGTGGGTTGTTATTTATTGTCTTGTCTAACCAAAAAGTATGGCAACTGCATCGGCCTGTATGGAGACGACGGTTTGGCAGCTTTTAACTCAAAACCCTCATACAAATCATTCATTCATTCATTCAACAGATCGAAAGAATCAAGAAGGGCTTCTGCCAAATTTTCCGTGAAAACGACTTAAAGATCACAGTCGAAGCAAACATCACTAAAGTAAATTTCTTAGACGTCACCCTTGACCTCCAATCTGGAAAGCACTATCCCTACACAAAAGAAGGAAACATCCCACTCTACGTTCACAAGAAATCCAATCACCCCCCATCCATCCTAAAGAACATACCGGAATCCATAAACAAGCGCCTCTCAGAAATTTCTTCCGACAAAGAATCATTTGATAAAGCGAAAGAAACCTACCAAGATGCACTCAACAAGAGCGGCTACATATATAATCTAACCTACAGAAAAACAACTCCAGAAACCAAACACCGCAAGAATAGGCCTAGAAACATCACCTGGTTCAATCCTCCGTACAGCCAAAACGTCAAAACAAAAGTTGGAAAGTGTTTCCTCACCTTAATCGGCAAGCACTTCCCAAAATCACACCCTTTGCACAGAATTTTCAACCGGAACACTCTCAAAAATAGATATAGCTGAATGAACAATGTAAAAACAATTATCTCAAACCAAAATAAAGCCGTCATTAACAAGTCATCAAATCCACCCGCTCAAACTATCAACACTTGCAACTGCCGTGACAAAAGAGCCTGTCCTCTAGACGGAAAGTGCAACGTGCGGAATACCATCTATCAATCAGAGGTCACAACATCTCAGTCAAAGCAAACTTACATCGGACTTTGCGACACATCATTAAAATCACGTTGTAGAAACCACACATGTTCCTTTAGAAATGAACGCTACAGAAATTCCACAGAACTTCTTCAATATGTATGGGGTGTGAAAGACAAGACAGTCGACTATCACATTAAATAGTGGATTGTTAGGCATGCGAGATCCTATTCAAATGTAACGAAGAAGTGTAATTTATGTCTGTGGGAGAAATACTATATAATTTGTAGACCAGATTTGGCGACCCTTAACAACAGAAATGAGCTTGTAACAAGTTGCAGACATGCAAAGAAATTCCTTCTCAATAGCGTAATTATTTAAGGCTTATTTTTAGCAGCTCACTGGAAACAGTTTGTATTGTTTAACCGTTGCTATGCACCCCAGCCTATAGTGAATTGCTACCGTTATTTTCAAAATCACTGTAAAACACCATGTATTCCTTCTTTTTGGCAGTTGCCTGATGATTGCTCCGTGAAAAGCATGAAACTTGGAGTAGCAAATAAATGTCTTTGACCTAGTTCAAGTCTACGTATCTATATATATGTATATATATGTATATGTATATGTATATGTATATATAGGCCAAAACAGTACTGCCTGCCGAAACAGTACTGCCTGCAGTTAGATATAGCTCTTTGGCATTACAAAGCTTTTGCTTTCATGTTCAAATTGAGCACTCTACTAGGATGAGTCATTGCCGCTTGCAATTGCGCATGCTCACTAGCTCGCTAGTTTGAGCACTCTGGCATGACTTGGATGTACCACATGTGTGGGACATCTGGGGTGGCTTTATAGCTTAACCTCCATCCTAGACATCAGCACTGC
>NC_090895.1:43276219-43278719 GCF_036669925.1 Montipora capricornis | reverse complement strand
AAGTACCAGGTGTTCATCCAAGTAAGCACATCGTTTGGAGTGGGAAAGCACTGCAAATGTGGTTGTTATGAAGACAGGCTAAAAGGGAAAACAGCTCACTTCCGGTTGCTGTCCGCGTCTCAAAAACGCGCGTACTTAAGCTCCCTGTTAATATTAATTTAAACCAAAACGTCACTTATGTGTCAACTTTTCTTACAAATGAGAATCTTTCACTGGCAGAGTTGCATTTCCACTTCCTGCACTAATGGTGTTTGCGTTTGCAGAGAGCCCTTAATTTTGGAACAACCTCAAAACAAAAAGCGACCACACAGAAATGCACACAAACACATGACATCGAAAATCATAATAAATGTTTTGAACGCAGGAGTCATCATAACAAGTGATCGCATGAAGTCCGTACAGGTAAGGGTAGTTCTGAAAAGGACCGTTTAGGGTGGCATTAACGAATTAAAGATCTACGACGCTGTCGTCAACGAGAAAATGAAAATGGTACGGGTGCTGAAAAAATAGGCACGGTTCGGATAGAACAAGTAGTGTAAACACTTTAAAGGGCCAAATTTGAGCCTTAATTCATATAAGCTAGCGGTTTTTTAAAGTATTAAAGTACATTTCAAGATGGCGGCTCATTCTCCACCAAAATCACGTGGACGTTCTTCATTACTAATTATACCAATCTCGGATTTGGAGGGCTTGATAAAGCGGCATGTTGGATGGTCGTGAAATTCAGGTTTGTGATCTTTCAAGGTTATGAAAGCTTCTTTCTCTGCAAGTTTTTCGATACGGTTGTCTAATCCAAGTTTTTTAGCTACTCTGGCTGATTGGGAGTTTAGTTGGTCTATAACTTTGGAGCATGACCCCTCCAAATCCGAGATTGGTATAATTAGTAAGCGCATCTTAGACGAGATCAACACCACCATAATCCAAAAGACACAAATCAATCAGTGGAAAAATACGACCAGCGTACTGAACTGGTTCAACGCCCTACAGCGCAAAGAAAACCTCTCATTCATATGCTTTGATGTATGTGACTTCTACCCCTCTATCACGGAAAAACTGCTTGCCAAAGCACTCGACTTCGCCAATAACTACAGACCCATCAGTGCCGATGAGAGAGAAATCATTTTCCTCTTCAAGCAATCTCTACTGTTTTCCAATGATTGCCCCTGGGAGAAAAAATCCTCTGCCAGCCGATTCGACATAACAATGGGATCTTTCGATGGCGCTGAAACATGCGAACTAGTGGGTTGTTATTTATTGTCCTGTCTAACCAAAAAGTATGGAAACAGCATCGGCCTGTATGGAGACGACGGTTTGGCAGCTTTTAACTCAAAACCCTCATACAAATCATTCATTCATTCATTCAACAAATCGAAAGAATCAAGAAGGGCTTCTGCCAAATTTTCCGTGAAAACGACTTAAAGATCACAGTCGAAGCAAACATCACTAAAGTAAATTTCTTAGACGTCACCCTTGACCTCCAATCTGGAAAGCACTATCCCTACACAAAAGAAGGAAACATCCCACTCTACGTTCACAAGAAATCCAATCACCCCCCATCCATCCTAAAGAACATACCGGAATCCATAAACAAGCGCCTCTCAGAAATTTCTTCCGACAAAGAATCATTTGATAAAGCGAAAGAAACCTACCAAGATGCACTCAACAAGAGCGGCTACATATATAATCTAACCTACAGAAAAACAACTCCAGAAACCAAACACCGCAAGAATAGGCCTAGAAACATCACCTGGTTCAATCCTCCGTACAGCCAAAACGTCAAAACAAAAGTTGGAAAGTGTTTCCTCACCTTAATCGGCAAGCACTTCCCAAAATCACACCCTTTGCACAGAATTTTCAACCGGAACACTCCCAAAACTAGTTATAGCTGCATGAGCAATGTAAAAACAATTATCTCCAACCAAAATAAAGCCGTCATTAACAAGTCATCAAATCCACCCGCGCAAGCTATCAACACTTGCAACTGCCGTGACAAAAGAGCCTGCACGCTAGACGGAAAGTGCAAAATGCGGAATACAATCTATCAAGCAGAGGTCACAACATCTCATTCAAAGCAAACTTACATCGTTATTTGCTACAAATAATTAAAATCACGTTATAGAAACCACACATGTTCCTCTAGAAATGAACGCTACAGAAATTCCACTGAACTTAGTAAATATGTATGGGGTTTGGAAGACAAGAAAGTCGACTATCACATTAAATAGTGGATTGTTAGGCATGCGAGATCCTATTCAAATGTAACGAAGAAGTGTAATTTATGTCTGTGGGAGAAATACTATATAATTTGTAGACCAGATTTGGCGACCCTTAACAACAGAAATGAGCTTGTAACAAGTTGCAGACATGCAAAAAAATTCCTTCTCAATAGCGTAATTATTTAAGGCTTATTTTTAGCAGCTCACTGGAAACAGTTTGTATTGTTTAACCGTTGCTATGCACCCCAGCCTATAGTGAATTGCTACCGTTATTTTCAAAATCA
>NC_090895.1:43258719-43271219 GCF_036669925.1 Montipora capricornis | reverse complement strand
ATCTCCGTCATTTTTGATTGGCTGAAGTAATTACGTTGGTCTTGGTTTTACGACACTCATTTGAAAACCGCTCTATAAGAAGTGAACGAGATAGAATAACCGCGAAAGTGATATTTTGAGGTGACGTTTTCGTCGACGTCGCTGTCGTAGATCTTAAGGTACCTATTCTAGTGTGAGATCGGACGTCAGCTTGCAAAGGCGCCTCTGGCAGCCCCTATCAGTCCATACTTGATCTCAGCTACCCACCCACCCAATCCACGTATGTATGTGAAAGGAAGACAGACCACCACAGACACCCCCTACTCTTCGCGAACAATGCGTGGGGTTTAAAACGTACCACAGTCTACAGTTCTTATCCGAGAAAACTTGAAAGTCTAACCGCTTGCGGTGCGCGGTGTTTCGGTGTAGCTTTTATTTGTTTACAGCCACGAAATCGCTGACCTGTCAGCTCGGCAGGTATAGAGCATGTCGTATGGCAGGTTGTTAGTTTGGCCGGACCAAAACAGGACACCTGCGAATGCCGGGTGAGGGTTTAAAGCCTTGTGGGATACCTATTATAAAATACTATCTGCAGAGCGTGGGGTACGTAGTTCCCGGGCTTGTGAGCTGCCTTATTCTTTGTTCCGTCAACCATGAATCATATTGCTGCTTTCTAGGCTTGTTCTTGCCGTGGTCATCGATGTTTCTTGAACTGTCAACTCAATTGTCTGTTAGACATAAAGTTTGTATTGAAGGAAAAAGAGAAAATAACGAAATACCTGGGAGGACAGCGAAGACTACGCTCTTTTTTCCATAGCATAATCTTGCTTTAGAGCGAACTTCAAAGCTGTAATTTTGACCTACATCAATCTCAGGGTTCTCATACGAGCTCAATCTCCATCGAGTTTCACTTCCTGCAGTGCGATTTGCCATGATAATGTGGTCACTATCAACACGCCGTACTACAATTTCATAGGTCTAAACAAGGGAAAACAAACAAATTTAGATTGCGAAACGAAAGGTGAAAAGGTTAAAATGGAACCCAATTATTTTTCTTGGAACTGGCACTGTTTAAAATGATATCGTTGTTGTTATCTCTCCTTTTGCCTGACGACTGAATAGACCTCTTAAGCTAGTACATTTTTTTTTCCCATTTTAGACCACGTGATGTTACTCTTGGGAAAACTTTCTTTCAAATGTCGTCCTATGCACGTGAATATGTACGCATAACTTATGAAAAAACAAATTCCCTTGAGAACATCACGTGGTCTGAAATGGGAAAACAAAACGTACAAGCTAAAGAGGTCTATTGCAATCGCGACTGGAAGCGACATAATTACTATAGATTAAACTTTGATCACATTGGCCTTAAGTTTGTGCGGGAGACAGGGTCGAGCTAGAATTGCATCGTGGGACTGTTTTGGGGGACGGATTTTCATTATGGCGTAAGTGCACGGAGCAATAACTCAAGTTGCAAGAAACCTATATACCAGGAGCTGAGCTTCCCAAATCACCAGAATATTGTACAGTGGCAATTTTGAAACGATGGCCCACTTGCTGAAGTGCACACCTGTCCATTTGATCAACGACGTTGACTTAGTAACCACGTAAGTTATAAAGATCTAACCTAAGTCAATTTCTAGCGTAGAACAATATACGAAAGTCTTTTTCTTTTCAGAGTAAACGACTTCATAAACTGCGGATTGTC
Source organism: Montipora capricornis (assembly GCF_036669925.1). Lineage (NCBI taxonomy): Eukaryota > Metazoa > Cnidaria > Anthozoa > Scleractinia > Acroporidae > Montipora > Montipora capricornis. Next base: position 43,269,532 of record NC_090895.1, on the reverse strand, counting down.
ACCCAAAACAGTCCCACAATGCAATTCAATAAGGCTCTCGACCTTGTCTCCCGCGCGACTTCAAAGAGGCCAATAGTGCAAGCAGAGCTAGAAGAAACTTAACCACTACGGATAAGGGTATTTACATGAGACCGTAATTTACTGGTCGCCAAACTTTATAGTCTTGGAATTCCTCGGGATTCCACAGCGTTGATAAATGACCTCACCACTACGGATAACTCTCTATCGGACATGTGAAAATTTGCTGATGATACAACGGTCTTGGAAATTGTTCCAAAGTTTGGTGCGAGTAATTTACACGCCACAGTGGACCATGTCCTTAACTGGTCAAACGCCAACAATTTTAGACTGAACTCCCTTACGTGCAAGAAACTCCGTATAGATATCCGCAAAAAAGCAAACATAGACATTCCTGCACTTGAGGTCAATACTAGGGAATTTAAGAAACGACGATGGCTACGTCTACGACAACGCCACAAAACAATAATATCATTGGTTGAAAGATCATAAATAGTCGTGCTGCACGTGCAGCACGGATTTTAGCAAGTATGTTTGCGGCCCTCTGCATAACGACGACGTGAAATCACCAAATTTGAAGTTACGACAACGTAAGCATGCAACGTAAGCATGCAACAGAGAATCCTTCATTCTCTATTTTAACTTCGAAGCCGCTCTTACCGATTTATTTTTAGGATACTTTGCCCACCTTGTACGACGCGAACTAGACTGAATAATCGCGAAAGACTTACGATAGAGCCAAGTTATATTTTGAGGTGGCGTTTTCGTCGACCGTCGCCGTCGTAGATCTTAAATTCCCTACTAACACCTTTGAAACTGTTAAATCAGCTAAAGTAGTGGGCGTTACACTAAGAGATGATCTAAAGTGAAATGATCATGTAGGTAATATCACCGGTATTGACCGTGTATCTCTCATTCAATTTTACTGTGCGTGTATACGCTGTCTTAGAATACACCTCGCAAGAATTTCATGCTAGTCTACCGGGAGATTTGTCTGATCAGATTGAAAGGATACAAAAGCGAGCCCTAAGGATTGTGTATCCAGACCTTTCGTATAGAGAAGCGCTAGGAGACGCCAATTTGATGTCCTTATTTGAAAGGCGAGAACACTTGTGTATCACTCTATTTAATCAGATTAATGAGAGTAATGGCCGCCAAAAACTGGCTAGACCGTTGCCTGCGCGCAACGACACCGATACAGTCTAAGGAAAAAGCGAATTATTAAGACCAAAAGGTTTCAAACTTCTTTTATAATGCATTTTTCAAATAAGCAACAAATGTAAATAGCATGATAATGTTACATTAGGGAATTTTTAGGGTATTTAAGACATTTTATAACTATATTAAGTATTTTCAGAAACCCATAAGGGTTGAAACGTGTAACGCACATTCACAGCTTCCGAACATTCAGTGCGAACTGATTGGTTGAATGTTTCAGTACTAAGTACCATATTTGGAAAGTCCTCGCTCTTGTTGTTCCAAATATGATACTTAGCAAATTGAATATTCAGAAGCTTGTTTCCCAGCACACAAGGGGCCATTACACGTTTCAACCCTTATGGGTTTCTGGTATTTTTAAATGATGTATTTTTATAACACATGTAATTTAGCCGTAAAACTGCGAGTTGTGTTTCTCAGTAAACGATTTATCATCATCATCAGACCGGGACGAACTTGTACCGGTATGAAATTTGTGCAGCCGTTTACATGAAACCGGGACGAAATGCTTGCTGCCTGGTTTCGGGACGAAATGACTTGTTTTGTCTAAAAAATATATGGGCTGATAGCTTGTTCCAGGCTCCCAGATAGAGAGGGCAAAGAGAAAAAAAAAGCATGCGAAAGCTCCCACTCGCTTTTCCCACGCAGTTGTTTTCGTTTTCCCGACTATCTGGGAGCCTGGTACAGGCTAATGGGCTGACCGAAAAGCATACAGGATGGAAATCTCTGGACCGGGTCTGGGATTTGTTGTCATTTACATAAGATCGGTAGACCGGTACGAGAATTTCTCGTCTTGGTCCAGCAACCAAGACGAGGTCAGACCGGTCTCATGTAAACGCATAAAAATAAATGTGTGGAGGCCGATACGAACTCATGTAAATACCCCCTAACTCACACTGGTGAAAGTTGAAAGAAATCGGAAGATTATGATTAACCAATAGATGGTTTGCAGCTAATCTCTAGAGACACAGATAATAATGCTGCAATATACAATTGCTGGCGGACGAACAAAAGGAGCTAATTAGAGATCATTTGTTTTCGTCCACCAACATGGCGACGATGACGTCACTTGAAAACCACCTATTTGCTTTATAATAAGCCAACATAAAAAATACCATAATACTCTTTGTTTGTCCCTCCAACATTTTGCGTAAGCATTATGTTTATTTTCTCTTGGGACTTACAATGGTCCCAAGAGTAACTGGAAACAATGATTATGCAAAGTTTGGGAGGGACAAACAAAGTATTTTTATATTGACTAATACATGAATGCTTTTTAATTGTCATACAAAACTGAGCACATGCTGATGAACACGCTGGTATTACTTCATAATTTATCTAATTTGTCTACTTCTAATACATGGGCTAATCTTCCGTAGTTTTTATCTGCTCTCTTTTCTCCTTGTTTTCCATTTATTATTTTTGTTTTTTCTTCTATTTATCTTAGATTACCAACTGTTTATTGCCAACTGCAATTATTCTAATTATTTAATTATGTTACTCAGCTAGATTAGCTTCTTAGTTATTCTGAGTAACTTTGATCCGTTATTGTTCCCGCTACATATTTGTAAATCTATTTTCCCACTTAAACAAGGTAGGTAGTTGTGAAATAAGAAACTGAAATGTGTTACTGGCTTTTGAAGATATAAATATATATTTATAATGACAGACTACTAACCTCAATGTCTTCCGCATTTTTAGGTTTTTTCCAAGTTAACAGAAAGCCTTCATCGACACCAAAAACGTTTTGGCTATTGTTTTCTTTGACAGAAAAGACATGGACTTGCAGAGAAGTGACCGCACCAACTTTGGGACCCAATCGAACAATGGCTCCCGAGGACAGACCAGATATGCCTTTGACCACTGCTCTGACAGAAAATTTGTAATAACTGCCGCAAAAGAGCGTCAATTGTTTGTGTGTATCAAATACTTTCAAAGTGGTAGTGTCGCCGCAAGAAATACAGCGATAAGACATCAAATAAAACTGAGAAAAAGAAAAAGAAAGGAAAAATATGTTAGTTGATTGATTACTGTTACTGATCGTACGTGTAAAAAACCAAACACTGTTCAAGGGAATAACACCTTCGAACTTTTCAGTCCTTTAATCACAAAAATAAATATAACCCATTTTCCCACCCTTCTCCTTTTCGGGAATCAATGATAAAAGGATGCCATTGGAGGAGGGCAGGAGTGGCCTTGATTTTCATTTGAAATGACCATAACGGGGCAAAAAGAAACTCTTAAGACCGGTTTACACTACAGAAAATTTTTGGCACGGCTCGCGTGAAATTGGCACGGGTCCCAAAAAAAAGGTTCGGCTCGGATAAAACTTGCAGTGTAAACAACCCATCAGTACCAAATTTCATCCCTGCCGAACCAAAATTCTGACCCGTGCTGGGACCTTCGGCGAGGTAGTCCAAGCACGGATGAAAATGGTAAGGGTGCTGAAAAAATGGGCACGGTTCGGATAGAACAAGTAGTGTAAACACTTTAAAGGGCCAAATTTGAGCCTTAATTCATATAAGCTAGCGGTTTTTTAAAGTACATTTCAAGATGGCGGCTCATTCTCCACCAAAATCACGTGGACGTTCTTCATTATAGTTGAACTGCGCATGGCTCCATGAGAAGTTACGTGGGCCCAAGAATTTTGGTACGGTATTTTTGGTACGGTAAAAATGGTGTAGTGTAAACAAAGTTTGCTGTGCTCTTTTTTGGCACCCGTGCCAAAAAATTTCTGTAGTGTAAACCGGGCTTTAGACCACCAATCCTGCAAAAATGAAACACGGAACTTTAACAAAGAAAACGCCCCCTCCAAGAAAAAAGCATATTTCATGACGTCAAGAGTCCATTACACATGAGTGAGAATCTGGTATCAGGCTTGTTTCCATCAGCGTCAGAAAAGTGTTATTTTTAAACCACGTGTGGCGGGAAAACCAATTAGTATACTCGTGAAATTAGAGAATAACTTCACGCGCGTTTTGTCCAAAATCAAATACTTTCCCGAGCCTTTAGGCTAATTTCAATCGTCACCATTTGAGTCCCAAACTTACACCAAATCGGCTAACTCAATGTTGTACCCAGTTTAAGCCTTTTGAGATTAAAACGTTCCAGGTATTAACACATCATTTTAAGTAATGATCCGTGTAAGATTGATAGCAATTTCTTTTCTTATGCGTAAACGGTGCTTTCCCCACATAGGAATGTTATCATACAGGAAGGCCGTTAACGCAATAAAATTCATTTACAGCCCATTTTGAAACGGTGTTTTTTGTGTTAAAAGATTTTGACCAATCACAAGAGTTCCTAAAAAAGTACTGCTACTGGAAATTGCATGAAATGTACTACTCGAATCTCTCCAAAAGTGATCTCCTCACTTCGTCCGAAGATTTGTTATATAGCTTTCTAAATAACCCCTGGATACCAAGACTAAGTGTTGACCAGGTCCAAACCAGCTGTGAAGGAGCGCTGACTGTTCCTGAATGTTTTAAGTGTCTCCAATTTTTTGGCTGTAATAAGTCACCAGGCAATGATGGACTAACAGTTGAATTTTATAAAGCCTTTTGGAATACAGTAGGAAATTTGGTGGTTGACAGTTTAAATTTCGCCTACGAATACGGTGAGCTATCGAACTCCCAAAAAGAGGCTATTATAACGTTGATCGAGAAGAAGGATAGGGATAAAAGATATTTGTCAAACTGGAGACCAATCTCGCTGATTAACGTAGACGTAAAAATAGGATCAAAAGCCATTGCCAAAAGATTGGAAAAGGTTCTTCCTTACGTAATCCATCACAATCAATGCGCATATGTTAAAGGTAGAACAACTTTTGATGCTGTAAGAACCATAGAGGACGTTATGGATTTCACGGAAAAGTGTCATATTGATGGAAGATTGATCTGCATAGACTTTCAGAAAGCGTTTGATACTGTAAATAGGGAATTCATGTTTCGCACTTTATCTGCATTTGGCTTTGGTTTTTCGTTTATTCAATGGGTTTATACTTTGTACAATAATATTTCCAGTTGTGTCCTAAACAATGGCTACTCGACCTCGTCGTTTGCTGTCGAGCGGGGAGTCAGGCAAGGCGATCCCCTATCAGCCTATCTTTTCATTATGGTTTTAGAAATTTTGTGTATTAGCATACGTGGTAATAATGACATTCAGGGAATTCCGGTGGATAACGAAGAGATTAAACTTGGACTATTCCCAGATGATCTGACTGGGTTTGTAAGAAACAACCATTCTTTGACACAATTTTTAGATGTTGTAGAACGTTTCGGAAAATGTTCTGGACTTAAGTTGAACAAAGAAAAGACAGAGATGTTGTTATTAGGTAATTGTGCCCAAACTACAGTATCAAATTGTATCAAGTCCCAGAGCGATAGTGTGTTTAAAAAATCCGTTAAGATACTTGGAGTGCATTTTACATACGATAAACGGTTAAAAAAAAAAGCTGAATTTTGAGGAACTAATAAACGCTATGAAACACAAGCTACGAATTTGGAGATGGCGAGAACTCACCATTATTGGCAGAATCCAAATTGTCAAAACGTTCATTATGTTATGCTTTGACAAGGAATTTTTGAAGAATTCGAATACGATAATTTATGATTTTATCTGGAAAGGCAAAGATAAAGTTAAGCGTTCTGCGATTATAAATGATATCGAAAATGGGGGACTCAAAGCGCCGCATTTGGAAACTATAATTGAAACTCAGAAAATACTTTGTTGCAAGAAACTCGCAAATGATCAGGCAGCCAGTTGGAAAACTATTTTATTAAATTACTTACAGCCAGTTGGAGGTAAAATGATTTTATGTTGTAATTTTGACATTAAAAAACTGCCTATAAGGTTACCAACATTCTATGAAGAATGTTTGAATTGCTTTGCTAAGTGTTCAGCAGCAAATTATGATTCCATTCATATATCTCACACAGTCGAATCAGTTTCAAACATTATTTTATGGAACAATAAATTAATTTGCATTGATGGAAAATCCTTTTATTTTAAAACGTTGCAAGAAAAAGGTATTCTTAGACTTGGGGACTTACTACCTAATATCTCATCATTGGAAGCTTTTAGGCTTATGTCTGTGATCGACGCCCTGCCTTTGGAATGGCGTGAAAAACTCAAAACGTCTGCTTGCGGTATTTGCAACGAACCATTTGTTATACAGGATCAGTGCAAACTGATTTTAAACAGCGAAATAGTTCAAATAAAGTCTGTTGTGTCTAAGACTATTAACAAAGAGCTTCGGAGTAGAGTAATCACTCCGCCGACTGCTCAGTTAAGGTTTAATCATCAATTTCCGGGTGACATCTTGGATTGGAAAAAAACATATAGCCTGCCTTTTCGTGTCACTTCTTACACGACATTACATGAATTTCAGTACAAAGTTCTGAATAAGTGTGTAACCAGACAGGTGCGGACGAGACCCTTGAGCACATTCTTGTATATTGTAACTATTCCGAGAGCTTCTGGACAGAAGTCATTAAATGGCTTGGTGATCAAGGTGTTAAGATTCAAAGGCTCTCACTTAAAGATATATTGTTTGGGATCTTCTCTTGCGAAGATGAATTATATGTGAACCATATCTTGTTGATAGCGAGACAATATCTGTACTCTTGTAGATGCAACAAAAAGTTACCCCGTATTAGGGTATTTATCGCAAAAATTAATATATTATATCAACTTGAGACAATGATTGCCAAGTCAAACGTTGATCCACTCCCTGTTCACTACTTGAAGTGGGGCAAATATGTAAATATTCTATCAGTCTGATATTCTTGTACCTTGTGTATTGTTCTTGGTCTAGTGCGATACTCGTGGGGCTTAGGAAAGCGGTGTATGTGTGTGTGTGTGCGTGTGTGTGTGTCATAAATATAGTATGCATTAAATGAGACTTATGTAGTTTAGTGTAAGGTTCTCTGTGCAGTAGATGTAATTAATATGAAAACAATAAACAGTATTAAAATACAAAAAAAAGAAAAAATCACAAGTGTTGAAAACAAAAGCCAAGAAACGTTTACAATTTTAAATGTCCCCACATGCGATTTCTGTGGTATTCAAACTGAGACCAAATTTTGTTATATGCAAGATGGTTGGAAAGTAAGGATGAATATAATACTGCTTTAGCAAGTTTTGTTAACTTTTGCTGTTTAAGCCAATCGGTAAGTACAGACAATAGAAAAGTTATCACCTTTTCGCGTTCCAATTGAATTCCAACATATTCGTTGACGTTTTGGCTATCGTTCTTATCTGGACCGTTTCTTAATGTCGATGCTATATTATAATGCAAATACAACTCAAAAATAATCTTACCCTCGGGAGATTTGAATTGGGTACAACATTTGGTCAATTGTTTATTAGCTATTGATATCATGGGTGATAAATTACGTTCATAAGACTTCATTTTGGCACTGTAGGAAAAGTTGACATGGCTGAAATTTCGCGGCATAATTAAGGAGTAATTTGTCACCAATGTCATTCATATCAAAACAAAACAGATGATGATTACATTATACGCTGTCACCAACGAGAAATCTACATATCTGTTTTATCTAGCATCTAAAGTAGTTTTCCATTGTTTAAGTTCTTTTATAAGCAGACTGGACCTCGTATCCTGAGAAAGCCTTAAAGTGCCCCTGTGATAAAAAAAACCACTTCCTTTTTTCCTTCAGATTTTGAAAGTGTGTTTGCTTAACACCTGACTGGCAAAATTTTGAGCTTTGATTTTTATCCAAAGGCTGTTTACTTTGAGTTTAAGTTTTGGATTTCACGGTCCGCCATTACTCACGTTCAAAACTGACCGATTGGACCTCAGACGGTTGGATCCAGGGAAAAGTGACGTCAGAGCCTCACTAGCTTAAAATTTCAGCGTGTGAACGCAGCTTATTATATATGCAAAGCGTGAGTTTAAAAGTCTGAAAGCCCAAAACTCCCGTGCTGCATATTAATTCTGCGGCGTACCCACGTATTGCATTCTTAAACTAGTGAGCCTTTGACGTCATTTTCTCCTCGATCCAGCTCTCTCAAGAACATAATGTTAGTAATGGCGGACCATTAAATAGGAAAATTCCAGTTAAAAAAAAAAGGTGTCTTTTTGAAATCAAGGCTTAAAACGTGGGTCACTTAGTGTTTTGTTAACATAGTTTTGAAATCCAAAGAAAGATATGAATTGATTTTTTGGTTACAGGGGCACTTTAACTACCACTCCTTTCAGTTAGCGCTTAACGCAACCCTGGACACACAGTATAGAACACCGTAACGTTAACAATATTACCAAGCGAATCAAATATACCTCGAAATAACGAACATTTCTGTTATTATTCGAAAAATTCGTTATAACGAACTAATTTAGTCCTCAGTCCTTTGGCAGTTCGTCAATTAAGGAGGTTTCACTGTAATGCGTTTGTTGAAACATGAGCCCACATAATACATTTTTGATACTCAGTACTCACTTAAGGCACAGTTCATATCAGTTTCATTGCTGCATAACTGGCACTATTTTTGTCGTATTAAAAGGATCTGAATTGTTGCAAGAATGGTTCCCACATGCATGCGATAAAATGCAAAGACTGCGATGTGAAATAGTGGTACAAAACGCTGAACAGAACGATGCAACATCGATATGCAAGTGATTTTACACTCCAAATCACCCACATATCACCCTTATAGGCTCTGGCCTTCTCAACCTGGATAAAAACTGAACATAACCACAACATATCTGACTGACAACTTTACTTCCATTAAAATTGGGCACTACTCCGTGTTGAGTTAAGCGCCGTTTACACGAGGAAGTCTTCCTTGACAAGTTTCCTTTGACAAGGAAACAGACGACAAGGAATACAAATGAGATAAGTTCCCAGTATCACGCTCTTGCTCACTGCAGCTGTCAAAATATACAAAGTGGCGGCTAAAAGGAAAGCAAGTTGGAGTGATCGAGCTTCGAAGAGCTAGGGACTGGAACATTTTATGTACTCACTGAACAACAAATATTAAGGGCACACGCTAAACTTGTCGTTGATGTCCCACGTGATTTCTAAATCTAAGCTCCCGTTGTACGATGAGAATAGGGAGTTTAAGAAACGACGACGGCTACGGCAACGACAACTCCAAAAAGCAGTAATATTATTGGTTAAAAGAACCAAAATGATCGTGCTGCACGTGCGGCACGCACTTTTGAACAATTCCCTCCCGTACTCGTCAAAACTACTACGTGAAATGACCAATTTTAAGGTTTTGACGACAACGTGGACAAACTACAGTGAATCTTTCAGTCTCACTCTTTACTTCAAATCCGTCTTTACCAGTCCAGTTATAGGACACTTCGCTCATACTGAATAATATAAACAAGATGGAATAATCATGAAATACTTAGAAAAGCTCAGACGTATATTTTGAAGTGCCGTTTTCGTCGCCGTGGCCGTCGCGGTTTCTTAAACTCCCTAATAAGGGAGCTTAAGGAGGCTCGAAATAGTTTCTCCTTTTTTCAAACAAATAACATATACTGTCCTTAGATACAGTTAGGGTTATCACATCAAGAGGAAATTTGGCCAGGATATTAAGTACCCATCATAGATTTCTCACAGCACATTTTCCTCCAAAATAACGTTACAGTGGCATATTTTGTCTTTTTGGAAGAAACGGGACGGTGAAATCTTCCCATTTAGCGTTACCAGATAATGTAAATGTAAATAATCTCACCTCAGGATGACTTCCTCTCGGAGGTAACCACGTAAGCTTGACCAGGGTCCCGATGTGCTCATCTACCATTGCATGCAATTGGAGAACACGTCCCACAGTAGAGGGCACATGAACTGTTGCCGCGGAAGACCTTCCCATTCCATACCTTGTGCTCACTTGGATAGAAACCTGGTACCTCGATCCTGTGCTAACTGTCACATTTGCTCGTGTTGCATCAAGGTCATATACGTATTTGTAGTTGAAGTCCTTGTAGATGCAGTCCTCACATCTGTACTTGAGCTGGTAATTCTGAAGAAAAATAGCATGTATTATTTTCTTCATTGTTTAATTTGAGATCGAAGTTTTGAATTTGACATTCGACTTTCAAGTTTCAAATTTAACTCGCAACTTTTGAATTGAACTTCACAAATAAATGACTTGACCTTCAATTTCATATCCTTGGTAACACGGTAACCACTGACGTAGTTGACTGAGGGCTGACAAGACTCGGAAATTTACGGATGGCGGCTGAAATATTGAGAAGTCTGGCAGAGGTGGTACAGGAGACATGAACAGTACTTTTTTTTCCTTTTATCCCTTCGAAATTGGTTGAGTAGTTTAAAGACTTGTTATCTGGTTATTTGAAAGTGGAATGATCTGACTTTTTGTGGAATGAAGTCACTCTGTAACGATCTGACTTCGAATGATTCGACGGGACAAAAGTCGAACAATTTCGTCAGGTTTCTGAAGTCCGCTATCTATGTTCACTAGTGTTTCGAGCCACATAATCTAATCTTAAAACTACTCCATCAATTTCGAAGGGATTAAAGGGAAAGTACTGTTAACGTCTCCTGTCAGTCTTATCAATATTTCAGCCGCCATTCCTAAATTT
>NC_090895.1:43251219-43253719 GCF_036669925.1 Montipora capricornis | reverse complement strand
TGATAAATTGCGTCATAATATTGTCAAAAGTTTGCTATGGAGAACAAGAGTCCCAGGCAACACTTTGACAATGTTATGACGCAATTTATCATCAGCAAGAGGACAGACACAAAAAAACTGATTTCAATTTGTTAATTTCAAATCCAAAGAAAATGAAGAATCCATTTTTTGGTCATAGGAGCACTTTATATAAAGGAAAAACCTGATTTTGGGTGATCCACTCCAAACACAACTTTCATATTCACAAGAATTAGTTTTTCAATTAACGAAAATAAGAAATCTTACCACGTTCGGATAAGAGTACGAATGATACCAGTACCAGTGTATCTCCAACTGCAATCCATAGTTTCCACTCACGTACGAATAGACAGAGGAAACTTTCACACTGAGGGGTGGCACTGTGTACTTGACATCTGCATAGCTTCCGCTACCAAAAGGTGTGACAGCATAAACATCAACACTGTAGGTATAGCCTGCCAACACAGCCATCTCGAATTGATGGACTTTTTTTGACACATTCCCATAATTATAGTGGTGACAGTAACTGGCCCTGGAGTAATTACAGTACGAAAAAGCATAGCTCTGCAAACAAGAAAACAAAAGTTGATGTTGTCTGGGCTTATAAACACACCTGAAACCAGAAATTACCACCGAAGAATCCAAATGGAAAATTCCAAGAGCCCACGAAGCGGAGCCTCCATCTTTTATATTAATAGGCCACTTTGGGACTTACAATGGTCCCAAGAGAAAACAAAAACAATGCTTATGCAAAATTTGAGGGGACAAACAAAGAGTATTATGGTATTTTCCGAAGTGGCCTATAACGCCCTGAGTCAACCCTGTCCCGTATCTTTTTATTTGTAGAAGCAACTCCCCGGGGATTTTCGCCGGTGTGTTCACAATAACCAATCACAAGCCACTGATTACATCACGTGCAGCACACCCCAAACACGATGGTATTTCAAAATGATGAAAAGACAGCAGTTCTAGAAATAAAACGATATGCACAGGGTTGACTGAAGGGTATAATACGTATGTGGGTGGGGGGGGGGGGGGGTTTCCAGGTATTGGGTATTGAAAATTCATGTTCCTTTTGCTTGTATGTACCTTGCAACCACACTCTCAGTAAATTTAAGAAAATTGGGCGAACGGAGCATGTCAAGTGCAAAAGAATGTTCCATGAAGACAAGGACCACTCAGCAATGTTTCTGCAATGTTTCGACCGAATTTTGCGCGTGCAGCTACACAATTCCTGGCTGCGGATTTACATTTCCAGTACGGGATTTTTTCAATTTCTATCGGAACAACATGGGCAGCAAGCGGTTTTCCTTTTAACAATACAACCAACAAAAATCACCCCATGCAAGACTCTGAAATGTTTATATTTGAATCGCCGGCTATAGACGAAAAAGAGAACGATCCTTGCAATTATCCGAACAATTTATAAGAGATAATTGCTTAAATTGTCAAGATGAGTGCAAAGCTAATTTTTTCTCTTTCAAAAATCACCCCAATTTGATTGCACAAGAACAACTTTTCATGTGCCCAATCTAACGCAAATGGTAAAATCTATTGTTTTCGCTCATTTGCATTAGATCGGCACATGTTAAGTTCGACGTTTGAAACGGGCCTTACACTTTCTTAATTTCTTAATCGAAGGGTTTCGAGAGGGCGGCTTGGAGCCAGTCTAAAGAACAGTATACTCATATTACAACTAACCTGTTATAGAAACAGGTTAGTTAGACTAGCGGGAAAACCATGACAGAAATAGCAATAATAATACTACGAACAAAATCTAAAACAAAACTCAAAACAAATGATGGCGCTAGTACACTCAATGAAGCTATTTCATGACTGAACACAGCTTACGCACAGAAATCATTCCCGCAAATCGGTGCCGGACTTTTTGTTTGAAATATCGCCTGGTTTGGAATTGGCAGATAATCTCACGATTTGGAATTGGTAGATAATCGTAATGTTTAGAAAGTTCTCAAATTTAAAACGCTATTCAAAACTCTTCAAACCGTAATCATACCTATTGATTCCAAACAATACTGGAGATCCTGCGATTTCATATATGTAAAAGTGTTAATTGACGATAGACATTGTAGCTACGATTATTTCATTAAATTGCTTGGCTTCGCTGGATAACGACGATTATAGATGAAATCATTCAAGCAAATTCAAAGAAGGATTACGTTTTAGCAAACGTTGGCCGTGTAGCACTTTTATTTGAACAGACTTAATTGATTAGAATGTAATGTGAAGTGCTCGTTTTGTACCCCATATGAACCATGTGAGCGTTAGCCCCACTGATAGAAATGGGCCCACACAAGGACAGAGAAAAACTCTGATCAGGGTGGGAATTGAACCCACGATCTTCGGGTTAGATCACCGCTGCTCTACCGACTGAGCTACAAGGTCAGACGAGAGCAGGCCGTGGGAACTGAAGACGTTAAAGTCACGGCAATGAACATGTACAAGTACAAGGAAAGATTGC
>NC_090895.1:43236219-43243719 GCF_036669925.1 Montipora capricornis | reverse complement strand
CATCGATCTATCAGTTTTTGAATGAAACTTATGGATCTATTCTTCCATTCACAGAAATTTAGAACAATTCAGGGCCCGGTTGTTCGAAAGCCCATTAACGTAATGCAGGATTAGCATAAACTTTTGTTTCATGTTTTCAACTTTTTGGTGAAAGTTTCTTCGCTTCTTTTTGTTTTTCAAGATTGCCTCCGTCTATTATAAAGTTTTGCCGAATACCAGCATTGAACAGCATTTGGGAGTAGGGAAAAAAACTCCTTGGTTAATTTTTAATCTGGGATTAGCGTTAATCGGCTTTTGAACAACCGGGCCCAGCCGGTCGAAGCGTTACAGGTATCATTCAAGAAGCTTACCAGAGATACCCCTAATTAGATGCACGCCGATTTTAATAAGCGTCACTAAGTGTCCCAATTTTCCTCTTCTTCCCAACTTGAATATCACTCGTGTCTCGCAATACAGACAATTAACGTTACAAAGTGTCCCCAAATGCTGCTCGTCAAGTAAAGAAAAACATCTGCATGTACACTAGAGCTAGTTTCAATCGAGTGTCTTAAAACCATAACCAAAGTAATTACTTTGGCCAATCAAAAGCTGAGTGAAACCCAAGATGCCATTATTTTAGACACAACTATAAGCGTTCTTTGGTCAAGTAGTGTCTATATCATGCATTGAATCTGCTTGTTTTCATGGGCAAGAATGTAGACTTTTTCGTAACACTACTAAACATTGGTGCTGATAGAGGGGTTTTCAATCGAGTGTCTTGAAACCAAAACCACAGTAATTATTTTGGCCAATCTAAAAGGACGGAGACAATCCAGTAAAACCAATCACAAATCGAAGTAATTACATGTAGCCGACACAAAGCGCGGGAAAATGTGCACGTGCGAGCCAGGATTGGTTTTGGTCTCACTTTTGATTGGTTGAAAAAGTGGCGCGAGAACTTTGAACCAATCACTGAATGAAGTAATGCAAAACCGAAGCAATTCACTAATTACTTTTGACACTCAATTGAAAACCGCTCGAAGCTAAAAATAACGCTGACCTTTCCCCTTACCTTATTGTTGAAAATAGGTAGCAAATGCTTAGACTTAAAGACACCCTTCGTGTTGGATGTCAAAAATTGGGCCTTTATCAAATAAGCTGCATTTGTGGACATTGGTGGGGAAAAATACGTCTTATTCGATGGTTTAACATACTATATGCGCAGATGAGGTATGAGCAAAATGTCCGCGAGTATTATTCCACTACAAAAAGGTGTTATTTTCCTTCAATTTTGTTTGGTAAGACTGTTTTAAAAAAAATGCATCATCTGTCCTTCAGGCCCGGGGTGCTCAAAGCATGGTTAGCGGTAACGAGCGATAAATACCATGGAAACCTATAGGTTTCGGTACCTCTTAACCAACGGTTAGCGCTTACCAGGCTTCGAGCAACCGGCCCCAGGGAGCTTGCGAACGATGTAAACAGCACAAAAAGCCAGCAAAATGTGCTTTATTTGATAGCATAAGCGAAATGACGAGTAACAAGCGATGACAAGCTAAATTTTCAGGCTTTGCATCGTGTTGAAAACAGTTTCTTTCATTGAAAAACCCCCGTTCGTGCGTATTTGCTCTGTTCTAAACCGGTCAAAGAGGGACACTACAGTGTATTAGTATCACCCAACTAGTGGATTAATGCCAAGCCTGCATTTTGATTGGCTATGCTACTAGAGGACTATTACTATAGTCCTCGAGTAGTGAAAAGCGTGACGTTTTCTTTCGTTTTATTTCCAAATAAATATTTCTTCAACTTGCATTTGCAAGAAAGAGAGTGTCAGAGAGATTTAGGCTCGCGTTTTACAGTAAACGACAAACGTCAGCTTGAAACTCGTGTCTTGCCCGTGAGGTACAGAAAATCGAGCAACTTTTCAAATGAAAGAATATAATTTTCATGTTTTAACGAAAAGCAACAGCCTCCCAACTGCTTGACTTTGTCGCGAAAACATAATTCTAAATTCCTCCATTCTCTCTTACTGTAATCAGTGATTGTTTCATCCCTGCACTGCTCTGTTTTCATTCAAGTCGCAAACAGCTTTTGGTACTACTTACATGTACGATTGCTGGTGGACGAATAAAAGAAGTCAATGGCAGACTTTTTGTAATTATCCACCAACATGGCGTTAATTATGTTATTTGAAAGCTACATATACAGTGTTTTCATGTGACGTCACGGCAGCCATGTTGGTATCTCCAACTAATGTTTCGGGAGAAAAACAAGGTTACTCAGTGATCACGTGAGTGAAAACACTCTTTAAACTACTGAATTTGGAAAGGCGTGTGGGTGTTTCTTTTGTTACCTCGGATACAAAACATAGATATGAAGTAGAAAGTCAGGCTTCCCTTTGTCATGTTTCTTTTAAAGGGGCTAGGTCACGCAATTTTAGGCAATTTCAACACTGATCGAATGGTCATAGAATTAACTAAAATATGAAAATAACTTCAAAACTGTAGAAGAACTCTAACAAAACACAGGGAAGCCAAGAAGGGACATGGATGGACAAAACTGGAGGGGATTGAAATGGATTGAATTTGGGTAAATTTGAAAAACGTCGACCCACCTTTTTTCAAATTTATATCAGTCTATATCAAAATGTCATTTACAGAGCTGGAAAATCATTCTCAGTTGTTATGTGGCCGTGATTTTACAAATGAAAGACTCTTGCTCTGCGAATTTGACGTTTAGAGCTCATAATAAACAAAATTAAACAAAATTACCGAAAATAGCGTGACCTAGCCCCTTTAAATATCACATGCAGTTGATTCATTTCATTGCTTGAAATATAGTTTATTCTCGTGAACGGCAACAAGGAAGCCTGGGACTAATACGATGAGTGATTTAGGGTTACCAGTGAGGACGTAGTGGTGCTCTGTGTTACTTACACAACACAAAATGACATACACAAGGCAAGGAAAACTAATGCAAAACTATATCTTACCCGTGACAGATTAACCGTCCGTGGCGCAGACCATGATAAAGTCACAGTGCCGTCTGTGTGCTCTCTGGCTATCAGTGGATCCACGGGAGCAGAGAAGGGTCCAGTTTTCGTACGAGCAGATACAGAGTCTGAAAGCTTATTGTCGTTGAACTTCGCCTGCACTGCAAAAGTGTAATCTGTATTGAACTTGAGGTACCGGAACGTATAGCTGGTTTTCACAAGATACACAGTTCTTGTATGACTCTCTGACCCCACATTGTAGCTCGCCGTTATCTTGTAATTCTGAAAAATCCAAGTGGTGCAAAGATTAGAGAGAACACGTACTTAACAAGCTACTAGGTCTTACAGCCAGAGTAAATTGGTTTCAGAGGTATGAAGCCATTAAAGACCTGTTATGCTGGGATCAACCATTTTAACTGAAACAGTTCAAGTTTAAGGAGTTGATGTTCCTCACAGAATAGCTTTCCGACCAATTTTGGTAGAAACATGATAATGGTCATTACCATACTTTCCCGCATTCTTAACTGTGATCACGCTAGCAGTCGACGACATGGTTCTTCCTCTCCCCCTTTCAATGTTGACTGTTAAAGTTTTCAGCAAGTTTTGTATTGCTAGCAACATTGATAAGGAAGGGGGCTGCAGTGTGAGAGGTAATAGGTAAATTAATAACGCCCCAAGAAGGTGAAGTGTCTCCACTAATTTTGCAAGTCGTTGTAGTTTGGCCGACCTCCCAATAGAGCCTTGATGACAAATTAATGCCTTCCATATTTTTCGCCATTGTCGCCGATGTTGGCAAGATCACAAACCCTTTTGACATTATCAGTAAAGTGTAGAGACTTACGCTCCTATTAACTCTTCCTTCAATCAGCTGTCAGAGAACAGATTCGAAGCAATATTGGTTATCTAACGCAACGAATTAAAAACTAAACGTACTCGTATAGAAGTATCGTTGCCTTTTGTGCCATTCCAAGAGAGATAAACAGTCGTGACATCAACAATTCTTAATTGCAAGCTGTGTACTGGTGGGTGAGGAAAATCTATCAAAAGTTAAAAAAAAGAAAAAGATTTCCATTAATACGGCAGCATATAAGTCTTCCGTTCAAAGGCAGCGGCATCTTGACCAACGCCAAAACGAACAATACTTTCTTTCACAAAGCACATGCACTTGAGTTTACTGAAAGCAACGAAAAAATAACCATTGACCGAATGCATAAATGGCGGCCAAAAATATATCTTTTGTTTATGTGCTAAGGAGACTCACTAGCCTCGCTCTCAAGCGACATTTCTGTTATATATTGTTCATGAAAACGAGGCTAGTGAGGCTAATTAGCACACAAACAAAAGAGTATTTTTTTGGCCGCTATTTATGCATTCGGTCTATAGGCAAGAGAAAGTGGACCTTTTTTACCGATACGGCCACCATTTTGAATTTCATTGGCACAAATAGCTATTATGGGATTCTCGATGGCCAAATACGTACTAATTTGCCCCCATGGGAATCCCATAATAGCGCTTTGAAACGACGGAATTCAAAATGGCCGTCGAATCGGTAAAAAGGTCTATTAGGGAGACAGAGAGAAAGTCGGCCAAGGAAGCCCGTGGGATTCAGTTATTTTTAGATGTCAAGAAAATGGAAGTTTGTTTCCCGAGACGCGGGTAACGTCAGGAGACTTCTAAATGGCGCTCCAAATGACATTACGGTTTGTTGACGAAAAGGAGTTATAGAAGCAAGGAAATTGGTATTTATCTTGCCCCAAAAGTGGAAGATAAGTTCTACAATTTCTTGTGAATCTAATGGCTTGATGGATGAAGAATACGACTCCGATAGCTGATAATGAATGTCCAACAGCCGCCATTATATACAATGCCAGATAACTTCGTAAGAAGTCTTGCTTAATAGTCGCGGACGTCTCGGGAAACAGACTTCCGATCTAAAAGTAATTTTGTGAAATTCACATATCCCAGCAAATGCCCTGACACTTCTCTCTGCCTCATTTTCTCTTGTCATAGGCGTCTTTCAAAAGTACCATAATACTCCTTTCATTGTTTGCCCTCTAAACGTTTGCATGAACATTGTTTAAGATTTTTCTTGGGACCATTGTAATCCCCAAGAGAAACTGGAAACAATGCTTATACAAAATTTTGGTCGGCAAACAAAGAGTATTATGGTATTTTTGAAAGTGTCCTATAGAAGCTACTGAGTTTCCGCCGTAAGTTATGCTTGGGTCACTAAGAAATACGACACCTTGTCCACTTCCTAAGAATAAGGAATGCAATTAGGAATTGCTATTAAATGGGGCAAAAGAACAAAAGCAGAGAAAGACCTTCAACTGGCATAGTTCACATCTTACATACCACACCACAGGTTCGCAGCTTTCTCAGTAAAACCATGTCTTGATGTAACGAACTAAAAAGTGAATGTCCCTACTAAAATGCGCATACCTATTTTGGTAAGAGAGTGGGCTGGGTCGCTATGAGGTCCTGTCAGACCAAGTGATACCTCGAAGACATAAACAACATCGGCTTGTAAGTTTCCCACCACAAAGCGCTCTTTTGTAGCGGACCCCATGGGCTGAGCGCTGACTCCACTGTTTACCGTCCCATAAAAGATGTAGTATTTCTGCAACAGACGATAATGTGGTGATGAACAGCAGAGGACCAGAGCGTCGACCCAAGAACCTGCAATCCTCCCACTACGCACTATTTACAGCGATTTCGCAGATACAACTAATTTAATTACACTTTCTGTGAAATGTTCAGTTTCGGCCCCAGGAATAGCTATTCCCCCCTTCACAGGGTAATAATTAAATACGGCTTTTTGGAAATATCAAGCGAAAATCCTCGTTTATATCCAGATACACACTTAATTAGATGTACTGTCAAAATCGATAAATATAAGGTGTTCTTTCAACGCTAACTAACATGAACAATGTAAGCAATAGAGGACGTTTTCCGTCTTTCCGAAGCCTCATCTAAACACCAGGGGGAGTTGGGAGAATTCTTCCAACTCCCCCAAGTGTTTGGATGAGGCTATGGAAACACGAAAAAAAGTCTCTATTGATTTTATAAAATATTTCTTAAAAAATAATTCGACAAATGAAGGAAAATGTTTTTTTTTTTTACTTCTTAATTGAAACAGATTTTTTTGATACACGCTCATATTTCCTACCAGCCAATCGAAACGGGCATCTGACAACACGTAAGCAATCAAAATTCGCGTGATGTCCTAGCCTTGTTTCCATACTCTCATCTAAACACAGCTATTGACCAATGAGAGGGCGCGTACTATGGTTTTTTTTTTTTTTTAATACTGGTAGCTACTTGTATTTCTAGACACTAGGCGTTACACGGAGTAAAGTGTTGGTGAGAAAGGTAAGAAAGAGGACACTTTGTGGCGCTTATTACAATCGGCCTGCATCTAATTAGGCACATTTTTTGGACACATCTAGCAAAAATAGCTTGATCCTTTTGCTCCTTGCCAAGCAAATAGCGTCCGCTCCATGGGCACCTGGTTAAACAAATCGTTACAAGGTGAATAGCGCTCGAACAGGCTTTCTTAATGGCGATGAAGCATGTCTGAAATATGGTGACCTGCCAGTGCCAAGATAAGCATTTTCCCACAGCCTGTATCTTACAGATGATTCCACAGTGACATTACTTTACCGCACCACGTTGCAAAGTTCGTTGGGAAATTGGGTTTTAGGTTACGAAGTAGCCACTTACGCGGCAAATTAGACAATCAATTTGCACTACCAGATCGAAATTCGCAACTCTTTGCCGTACGAGGTTCGAGACATCGCAAACAAGTGATTTGAGTATCCAACACCATTCAAAGTAGCACCGTAGTTAAAAGTTACCGAAAAAGATAAATGTAAATATTGTCGATCGGTTCGAAGGTACAGGAAGTTAGCGAGGAAAGACTGCAGACAGCAAGAACGTTAACGGGAGATTATGTTTTTTACGCACAGTTTTGTAAACGATAGAGGCCGATTATGAAGTGGCGGGAATAAAATAATTCACGATTAATAGAACACAAGGTTGTTTTTACGCGCCAACATGCCAACCAAAGCTTCGATAAGTCATGTACCGACATGCGATTTGGGCTACGATACTCCACATTTTTACCCTTCGATCCAATTTTATCGGCAGACGACTAGGAGTGCCATTCATTTGTAAAGCTTGTCTTAAACAGTGGTGAGAAGAAGCACTATCCAGTTCTCCACATAAAGTTTCCATAAAAACATCAACTTCAGCCATCAAAGTTGTAATGATCAGCGGTAGTACTCGTAAAAACATGTGCACTGCGCGGGGTCTGGAAGCCGTTGATGGATTAAAACAGTTAGTGCTCACTTTGTATCTATGTTTTATCCGTTTGCATCGACTTTAAATAACGAGATTATGACATGGTGTCAGAAGTAAACCACGCACCGTAACCCCCGCCATTCTGATGGTGACATTTTATACCAAATACGAGCGGCAAATTCAAGTAAGCAACTTCGGAGATCGGAGCACATGTCACAAGAAAACGTGCC
>NC_090895.1:43218719-43221219 GCF_036669925.1 Montipora capricornis | reverse complement strand
ACAGCCGAGTATAATGCGCAATTAGCAACCCATAGATATCCGAAAGGGTTTTCCACAGGGAGGACTGTGTTTTGACTCATTATTTCGCCAACAGTCTTGTTGATTATATTGATTTCATTCCCAGAGGGCTTTTCTTTTATTCTGGTGTCAAACCCACGGCTGGTGTAATCGCCTGGTTGAAGATTCACCGATGCGAATAATCGTAACGCCTTTCCCAATAGATCGTCTTTGTCCTCGGTAAGAGTATTAACTGGTCCCACTGGAATTACAGTCTGATCCTGTGTACTATGCAGATTCGACTCTTGCTCCTGTTTATTAGCATTTCGCGCTGACTGGCACTTACCAGCGCGCTGTTCTGATTCTCCATTATTGCTGTCTATTAAACCATTCTGCTTTGGTTTTCCAATTCGCCTGATGATACTACTAGTAGCATCCCCCATCGACTTTTCTAAGCGAGCGGCCTGATCTCTCAGGTTTTGGCTTGTTAAACCAAAGTCCTCATAACCCATAGCATCCCACATCTCTTTCATCACTTGCATATATCCCTTTTTACGTCCGCTCTCTGGTAATGGTGCCTCATCAGACTTCACTAGGATCTGAGCCTTGTGCTTACAGCTTAACACCGCTTCATTCATTTCCTTCGTCCATTTTATCTTCCGCCTTGTTTTTTCTTGAACATCTGCCCCACTCGTCACCTCCATTTGTCGTAGTGAACGCAACAGTAAACGAACTCAAATATTCAAACTAATGACTCAAATTTCCGTGCCAGGAGACACCTGCAGTCTCACTTCTCTCAGTTAGACAAAACACAAAGTATAAAATACTCCTCTGAATGTGTACTGGTGCTCCAAGCTTGGCTCACTTTCGTGCAGAAGCAAATTTCCAACGCTAGGGACGAAGCACGTCTGCACTACTCGCCGCCATATTATTATTATTATTATTATCATTATCATTATCATTATTATTATATTATTTTCGTTCATATCTCATACCTCTATTTGTATCGGTGGTCACGTATCCCTAGGTCACCAAGCTATTTCCCATAGCCTTAGGTGTCTAGGGTCCTTCTTAAGATCTTTGCTGTTCCCAACAAGCAGACTTTCTGGAGTAAGTTCAATATCCCAGGTGTTCCTATCTTAGTAACCAACATCATCAATTTTTTGGTCACTGCCCCAAGTGCTCCAATTACAAGTGGAACAACAGATACGCTTCTACAGTTCGAGATGTTGTGTTTTATTATTATTATTATTATTATTATTATTATTATTATTATTATTATTATTATTATTATTGACACTTTTTGATATCGCGGTTTTACATGATCAATAGCATAACGAGACTAGTCCTAGGCTATGCTATATAATTTACAAATATGAATGTTCAGTTAGATTACTCCTTTCAACGTTCTGCTCAGTTCTTTCTATCTCTTACAGGTATAAAACTTCTTAACTATTTCAACTATTTCTTTATTATTATTATTATTATTATTATTATTATTATTATTATTATTATTATTATTATTATTATTATTATTATTGACACTTTTTGATATCGCGGTTTTACATGATCAATAGCATAACGAGACTAGTCCTAGGCTATGCTATATAATTTACAAATATGAATGTTCAGTTAGATTACTCCTTTCAACGTTCTGCACAGTTCTTTCTATCTCTTATAGGTATAAAACTTCTTAACTATTTCAACTATTTCTTTATTATTATTATTATTATTATTATTATTGACACTTTTTGATATCGCGGTTTTACATGATCAATAGCATAACGAGACTAGTCCTAGGCTATGCTATATAATTTACAAAGATGAATGTTCAGTTAGATTACTCCTTTCAACGTTCTGCTCAGTTCCTTCTATCTCTTATAGGTATAAAACTTCTTAACTATTTCAACTATTTCTTTATTATTATTATTATTATTATTATTATTATTATTATTATTATTATTAACGAAGTGGGACTCTTACTGCATTTATTTCGAAGTCGTTCAACAGCAGCATAGTACTGTTGCGTTGACTGAACAGTTAATTGCCTTAGCGGAGGCTTTGCATCGTTCAAAGTGGCAAGCTTCATTTAAGGACGTTCGCGCTAATTGTTTGTGCGCAACGTTACTGCGCAGGTAAAAAGGTAAAGTCTCCGCTTACGAGCCAGAAGGCTCATCAGGCCGGCGCTTATCTCCGGTTTCTGTAGCATGAAGCGACTAGGAGTATTTGTACTTAGTCCATCGCAGGGTTACCCCCAGCATTACGCCGGTACCCATTTATACACCTGGGTGGAGAGAGGCACCGTGAGAGTAAAGTGTCTTGCCCAAGAACACAACACAATGTCCCCTGCCAGGCCCCGAACCCGGACCACTCGATCCGGAGTCGAGCGCACTAACCATGAGCAGGTAACGCGACTGTAATATGTCACGCATTACTTCAAGCATTAGTGAAGTTGAGATTTTAAAACCTTTGCAAAAACCGTAGACGATAAGTCTTGCACAAC
>NC_090895.1:43208719-43211219 GCF_036669925.1 Montipora capricornis | reverse complement strand
GTGATAAAAAAATATAAAAGTGGCACACGAGGCGATAGCCGATTGTGTCACTGACGTAGATCTTATCACATTTTGACGGCTTCTTTGATTTATTAATTACTACTGAGCAGACGCACTGCGAAAATAGATCTATTTGTTTCACATAACAAAGGATTAAAAAAGTTTTGACGATGACGCCGGCTATGCATCTGTCCACTAATACATCATAGGTGAGAACCAATCAAAATGCGTGCATTATTGAGCTTACGGTATCATATAAAATGTAAGCAACTGAACGATAAATTTAGTTCCACTCTGGGCAGCGAGCATACCTGTGGGAGGGTTCAGAGAGATTGAAACATGCTGAACCTGTGAAGGAGCACTGTCCCCATCCGAACTATACGCTTCAATCTGCAGAAGAAATAACAAAGGCTGAGAAAGTGAATGCCTAATTTTGCTATCCAACACAGTGTCCCTTTGAGTCTAAGCCTTTGCTGACTATTTTCAACGAGTAGGTAAGGGAAAAGGTTGGCGTAATTTTTAGCTCAGGGTAAAAGCATCCGTTTATCCTTTCTTGAGCAGCAGCATTTGTGGACAGTTTGTGAGGTTAAGGATCTGTATTCAGAGACATTAGTGATGTTGAAGTTGGGAACAAAAGCAGGGGGGCCCTTCGTGATGATTATTGAAATCAGCGCGTATCTACTTAGGGGGCTTTCTGGACATATCACCCCTAGGCTAAGTAGTGTTACAACTCGAAAACTTCTAAATTCTGAGAGGTTCCAAGAGCAGCAGAAAGTTTCGATCTTGCTCATGAAATCAGGCAAAATGAATGCAAGATAGAGAGACATTACTAACAAAACACCGCCCATAGTTGTGTCTAAAATAATGGAGTCTTGGGTTTCTCTCAGCTGAGAAGTACGTGAATATGCAGACGTGGCTTGCAAACTCGTTCAAGCCACATTTGATAAATCACTAATATTATTCCCTTATGTGTTCTCAATTAGTATGTTAAATTTTAAAAAAAACAAAAACCGAAAAGAAAAACATACAAATTGTATGCTTCCTTGGAGATAAAGTGTATGTCAGCGGAATGAAAATCTAAAAAAGCCCTAAGTGCCTCAAATTCGAAAGATCATAGTTTTCTGAGATTAAAGCAATTAGAAAAATGCTATAACGATCTTTTTTTTAAATTTCACTTTCCCTAAGAGGGAAACTGAGAATAGCAGAACTGTGATGTCAAAACAAGAGCGCAGGAAATTTTAATTTAGAGACATAATTTTTTTCTTTTGTCTAATTTAAATAATTGCAACCAAACTGAGAACGCATCTCAGAAGCAGTTTCAACAACACCTGAATCTAAAAAAAAGGAAACTTCGGGTCCTGGATAGTTACATTCTGTTTTGACGTTACAGTTCTGCTATCCCCAGTCTCCTTACCAGCGTGGTCTTGTACCCCATCGGAAGTGAAAATGGTGGAAATCCATGTCAGGAAGGATTTCAAAAATCCATGGCAAAATCCGTTTTCAGATTTTGCATTTGACTGATCCGAAGATGCAGATTTTAAGATTTAAATCCGGATTTCCCAATCAAACGCACCGTAAATAAAGAAAAATCTGTCGTATACACTTTAGAGGGGCAATCTCACGTTATTTCAGGGTTTTTATATATCTTAAGTTAATCGCGAATTTAAAACTTGAAAATGGTGATGTGGAGCTCTTTCACTGATAAAATTATCGTTACATCACCAACAAGATGATTCTGAGCAAAAGCGACCTTTACACAGATGATTTGCCATAAACTTGAAAAACGTCGGGCCGACTTCTTTTACGAATACTCAAATGCAATCCGTTTCAGTCTCGTCCATTTGTGTCCACGCATGCTTTTCTTTCTTTTGCTGTATTTCTTTTATGTTGTTCAACAGTTGTAAGTGGTTATTGCGATGATTCATTCTACTACTTGGGCATTCTGAGTTTCATAAAATTGCGTCATTTTGCGTGACATAGCTCCTTTAATAAGCAAAGGAAAATACATTTAGACGATTTTATTTTACCTTTATATCGTATGTTTTACCCCCTGTGAGGCCTGTTAGGAGATATGATAGTATGTTCCCAGTCTCTACCGAGAGAAAGGTGATCGAAGTGAACTCTTTGTACAGCACCTGTTCAGAAAAGAGAGAAACAAGCTGCATAAATACTCATCCAAATGAACCATATTTTTCACTAACTTGCGAGCTTCAGGATAAATCTACAAACACTTTTCTAAATTTGTAACTATTGTGATTTCTTCCCTCAAAAACAATTTTTGACGTTACAAAACAGTTCTTAAAGCACTATGGTAATTTTAGAAACCCAATGAGCGCATATGAACATGCCTTTTACAAAATTTGAAAGCGTTGAAAGATCAATTAACCCTTTCCATTTCCAAGATCGAAATGTTCATTATCCTAACAAGCACCATAAATGTCTTTGTTGGGTAGTCATAAGAATTAGGCGTTATATCAAGATGAGACTTCTCAAGCTTATA
>NC_090895.1:43188719-43203719 GCF_036669925.1 Montipora capricornis | reverse complement strand
GTACTTCAGTTGGATAATAACCTTTCAAGTGAAGCTATGATCCTTGCAGTTATGAGCAATTGCATAGAGAAGCTCGATAAATCCGGGACTTAAACGGGGTTTGAACCTGTGACCTGGCGATGCCAGTGCGACGCTCTAACCAACTGAGCTATGAAGCCACTGATGTTGGGAGCTGGCCATTTGCTTCTCTACGCAATTACTAAAATTGCGTTCATACTTGCGAGGGTCATAGCTTCACTTGATTTCATATCCGCAGTTCAATATTTCATTCATTTCATATGTCATTTTGTTCGTTGAAAATAACACTTGTTAAGTTCTGCTTGTCTCGCATATTCATAAACCGTGGAAAAATATCTTTGAATTAGTAGGAACCGTCCTTAAAAGATTATAAACCACTGTAATAAGGATCTGCGAGGCGACTTTTGGAGCGCTGGCCCTTCATCAGATCATGCCCTGCGTCATGCTCATTGACGCAGCACCCGTGTTTTTTTAGAGACAGACCCATTCAATGGACAGACACACAAGGGAGTTTTTAGCAAGGACAACGACAAATGAACGTCAACTACAACGTCACTTCAAAATATAACTCAGTGCTATCGTAAGTATTTCGCGATTTTTCTGTCTTGTTCATCTTGCGCAATAGGGGCCAATTATCATATAACTGGATTTATAGGAACGGTTCTAAAGTGAAGATAAAAAATTGACGAATTCCTGTCACGGTATGCTCACATCGTCGTCAAAACCTGAAATTTGTGTGATTTCACGTTGTTGTTGTTTCGTGGACTACAGCAAAAAATGCACTGAAAAGCGTGCGGCACGTGCAGCACGATTATTTTTCCTTCTTTAACCAATGATATTGAGGACCTTAAGATCTACGACGGCAACGTCAACGAAAACGCCACCAAACAATCATATCATTGGTTAAAAGAGGAAAAATAATCGTGTTGCACGTGCAGCACGGATTTTAACACATATTTTTGCGGTTCTCTGCATAACTACGACATGAAATCACCAAATTTGAGGTTTTGACGACAACGTGGGCTTGCAACAGAGAATTTTTCATTATCTACTTTCAATCTGAGACTGCTCGTACCGATGTATTTTTAGGACACTTCGCCACATTGTAGGACGTGAACGAGATGGAATTAGCGTGCAAGACCTACGATAGAGGAAAATTATTTTTGAGGTGACATATTCTGCGACGTCGACATCGTAAATATACACCTCATTCCAAAATGGCCGCCATTTAAATATTCTTTTGTTTTTATTCAAATAACCCCTGGATGCCCCGTTCTTAAGCTTAAAATTCAAAAGAATATTTTATCTTGAACGAGGCAACAAGGGCCAATTTGCATCCGCATAAATCAGCGGCCATTTTGAAATAAGGTGTATTAAGGTCCCTATTCTTGCTTTGTGGTGTTGTTGTTGCTAAAACTCCCAACAGACTAACAAGAGTACGGATTGACAGCCAGATAGACCAACAAAAACACAAGACTGACCGACTGACTCACAAACCTGCCTGGCTCGCTAAATTACTGGTTATTAATTAAGTGGAGATGGAATTTGAATGGGCACAAATGTCACTCAGTTTTCTTACCTGTAAGACACTCTGTATCCGGGGAATACAACTCCTGGTGGCCGGATGGTGATTGGATGCCAATGGACATTAACACTGGTCCCACCAGAATTGGGAGAGACGAGAACACGTTCAACTTTTAAACTACTGGCTGCAGAGAACATGTACAAAAAGGACTACCTTATTGTAGGAATTAAAAATTCACTTAATTTAGTCGAATTGATTTCCATGAACGTTAATTTTCGCGCTGTTTGCTAAGTTGCGCATTAATTTCCGCTACCTTTAATTACCATTATTTTCCCCAAAACCAAAGATTCTCATCACCTACCCAACAATAGATTTTATTTGCACACTTTATTTCATAGCAATTTTTCACATTAGTAAAACGTTTACTGTACTTCAGATGCGTTGATTTGCCACCTCTTTCGTATTAATTTGTTTTATTGGGAAGCAAGATCCTCTTCAAATTGTGTTAATTAAAGTCGCGTTTATTTAAAATATGTTAATTAACACAAGCGTTAATTTCCTAGAAGGTATAGTTCTAAACTGACACTGGAGTGTTTCTGCCATGGTACTAAGGAATGGAGATCTGAAAGAACATCGCTTCTAAAAGGCCCCGTAAGTTGCGTGTGAAAGTTCATCAAATGGGCCATTTCCGAGTTGCTGTTTGTCTCGGTTTCTAAGTGAGTCTTGATGCTCAACTATTGTAAGGGAAATGAGTTTGATTTGCATAACAATTTGCAACTCATTTCCATTTGAATCGTTGCGCACCAGGACTCGCTTTGAAACTGAGGCATGAGGCAACTCGGAAATGGGCTATTGGCAGAACATTTTCACTTGGCTAACGTGGTGAGAGTCCGGTCTGTCCCTGACGTGTCATTTCACGTTTGAAAGAATTTTTGCAACGCAAAGCAATTTATGACGTCATTTCGGGAACTGGTCCATGCCTCACACCAGTTTTGCCTTCGGACAATGGAGACTTATGGTTTTTGTTCAATTGTATAGTGCATTAAAACTACAAAATTTCAGAATCTTTTCGCCACGGGTCAATAAACTTATTTTATTTGCCACATGGCTCGGTTTCCTTTGTTCCCGCAGGGGATTAAATTGAATAATCCCCGCCAATAATGGCTTCTTTTGATTGTAACTGGGGAGTGCGGGACTGAGTTATTCCCCTGCGGTTATTCCCCTCAAAACATCAAATACACTACAATATTACTGCACCAAATAACACTTCCATTTTATTGAATCATTTAATAACATATCTGAATTCATTTTATACAAGTTTCATTTCATGTTAAATACAACTTTGCAGTTAGCAAACGTAAACGTGGAGCAAGATGAAGTATCCACGCTACTACGACCGAGAGCAATTTTCTTACGCGGAGGCTCACGCGTATCCTCCTCCAAAAACGATTTCTTAGAAAGTTGCAAAACATCGGACACAGCCTCTCGTTCCTTTGAGCTAAATCTTTGATATTCGTGCAACGACTTCACATTCTTATGCCCAGTTCGCTCCATAACAATATTTTTCAGGTACCGCCTTTGCTAAAGCTAAGGTACACGTGGTAGCCCTCAACGAATGATTAGTATAGTACCCTTCAAAATTTGCTTTCTTACACATATCAGCAACTACAGATCTCAAATATTTTTTTCCTATTGGTGAACGAGTAAACCAAATCTCATCACCTGCAATTCACTTCCGTTTTGGCGTTAGATAAAATACACTACCTCCAATTACATCATTTGGGAATTTACTTACATACTTCTTGTATAAACGAGCTACGCATCTCTCTGGATTCACAATGTTCTCATGATACTCGACAACTTTTGCCTTCACTTTGCGACGCTGTAATTCTTTTCCGCAAAAGACGTGTACTTTAGTCTTGTTCTTTCAACTAAGTCTCCTTCAATAACTTCCAACTGAGAAAAACGGAGCTCTCTGTGTTCTTCGCCACTTCGAAGCGAAAAGTACTTGCCAAATAAATAAACTAAAAGTGTTAACCAACGTGCGAAGGTCATCTTTCACCAACAGTCCCTTCGACCACAGAATCTCTTCTTCGTCTCCTGATATTGGTTTTGCCTGTTTGACATTGACTCCCAATCCAGTACGAGCTAGAGTTTTCATTCGCGAATCAATGGAATCTTGGAATAGTTTATATCTTGGATTATTTCGGAAAATGTCCAACTCTGGCACACCATTCTCTCTTAAAGCTCTTTGCAATCCAGCGCAAATCTGATAAAGCGTATTTGGTGGATACTAAGGGGCCCGTTTCTCGAAAGTCCCGAAACTTTACGGGTCATTTTTTGGTGTCACAATCTCTCTTGTATCTCAAGAATGGAGAGGATTTAAGTCGTCAAACTTCACAGTCCTTTTTCTTTTTGTTACCTGACAAACATGTTAAAAGATCGGCTTTCCAAAACACGCGGTTGGCAGTTTCACAAATGGCTTTCCGGGCCCGAAAAGTTATCGGGACTTTCGAGAAACGGGCCCCTGAACCGTGTTTCTTCTTTATTTCATGGACAAACCTACTGAGCCAAAAACAGAGTTCCAAATCGCATAATTTATAAAGAGTGTCATATTCGGGCACAACAGTAAAGTCATCCGTTTTTCTTCGTTCCAACGGTAGAGAATTTCGCTCTAGGGCCCATTTGTCCCATACTCTGGTATTCCTAGCCGTCCACTTCCGTGTATTTTGTGAAATTCGTTCTCTATTCCTTTCCTCAAACTCTCCCTGTGTCACTATTTCAATACCATGTCGCGATACGCCAACCTTCTTGCTAGTCTCTCCCATGTCATTACTGGACTCACTCAGCATTACTTCTTAGAGTAATTGTGTCACTGTTTCCTTTACATCTAAACCATCAAAATGATTTCCGGCACATCCAACAAACTTTCATCTTCGCAAGACGACTTAATAGTACCAGAAAAACTGCTTTGAGTGATGAAATTATCATCACTGGAGTCCAATTCACTCAAACCTCGACATCAGCTGAACTTGATCAAGCTGGTAATCCACAGTGCAAATAACAACACGAGGCAAACTACACTTTCAACTCAGACCATGACAATTTTGTTTTCGCAATTTTTCACGCACTTGGATGTAATTCGGTATAACTGGGCATTTCACACGAATGGACTTGGTCCCCGGAACTGGTTATGCCTTCGCGAGTCATTCGTGAGTGCCGACTTTTAAGGTGGGGGGAGGGGGTGGGGAGGGTAAGGATGGCCCTGTGATAACGCACGTGCCTCCCACCTTAAGGGACTCGGGATCCGCGGGATCCTAAGTTCGTATGTGGCTGAGTTTGAGTCGATCTAAATCTTAGGGGAACTCCGCCTTTCCTCCCTTTTCAAAATCGACTCCTAGCCTATTCCATCTAGCTGTGGGGCTGTGCACTGAGCTCAATCATAGGTCGTGTTCAGGGGCCGAGCGCCTAGCCGGCTGCACAGTTCCTTCGGTCCGACCTCGCTGAGCTGCGCCCTTAGCAACCCAGTCTCTCTGACTGCGAGAACGGCCGATTAGCACTTTATAGATATTACTATTACTAACTCTGGTAGTTAGACTCCCTACTGAAACATATATTTTCTCGAAGCACCTACTTAGGCAGTTCTCTGGTTTTTCGTCCCAATGATCTGGACAGTTAGGAATTCCATCACACAGCCACGTATATTTGATGCAAATTTGAGATCGGCTGTAAGCACAAAGTAGCCATCCAGGTGGGCAGTGTGGCGCTGTTGTGGTTTGAATGGTTGTATTTGTTGGAGCCACTTGAAAAGTAATAGGAAAAGCACAGTGAAATATTAGTTCAATACGTATTGATGAAGTGTATTTAAGTGTCACTCTGTCCACGTGGGACGTGACAGCAAGAAACTAGATGCCTTTCATCACAAATGTTGGAGAAAAACGACGAGGAAACTTTGGATTTCAAGACTGACACATTCGCAGCTGCACCAAGCTGGTTACAAAACCTTCTAACATGTTAGCACATCGTTTGATGTAAATGACCCAAAAACCTCTTGAGGAGTCAAAAATGATGTTGGGGCCATGTCAACTCACACTCTGGCTTTTGGAGTTCACAAATTTGCTACCAACTTCAACTTTCGTTGCATCAAAAGTGTGGGAAACTATTCTAAAAGAGCTCAAAAATCTATGTAATCCCCAAATCTACAAATAATACTAGCTCTACCTCATAAATGATGCGTAAACAGTCAAAATTAATGTAATATACTATTCTAAGATTTTCTTTTTTTCCCCTTTTAAATTTCCCCTCCGCAATGTCTGTGGCAATTCATTAAACCTTAATTAAATTAATTAATTAATTTATTTATTTATTTATAAACTTTGCCACCAGGCAGGGTATCTCCACAGAGCAAAGCCCGCTTACGGAGACCCGAAAACCACAGAAGACAGACCAGAACACCGGGAAATACACGCCCTACCCTACAAGTGTGGAACTTTCTGGAAGAGTTTCGCTTTGACGTCATTTGAAATGCAGTAATGTGTTTGGTCAGCGTCCGTGAAACACTTTTTCAAGGTCATACGAAAGTCACTGTAATTTCTTCTCATGTGTATTTAGATGTTACTAAAATAGCGTGAGGTTCGCACTGGGAAAAGATTGGTCGAGTTCCTTTTTCTTTGCAAGTGCCAGACAGAGCCTAAAAGGCGAGGTATAAAGACTTGCAAAAAAGGCACGAATATTGCAAAATTCGGACCGCTCTGAGAACCAATCAAAATTATCCTTTTCATCTCGGACCGGTTGCATATATAATAAATTCTTATATTTTATTCACATTCATAGTGTAGTAGACTTTTATTGTTTAATGGTGTAAATGTGATCGTTTTGAAAGGAAAACACGAGTCACACTCACCACAGCCGACTTCATCGCTGCCATCACCGCAGTTATCTTGACCATCGCATCTGTAGCCATTGTCCACACATCTTCCATTAGAACAAGTGAACACCCAGAAATAACATGGCTTCGGAGAAAAGGATTGCGTTGTCGTCTTTGAGGTACTTGTCGTTGCTGGCAAGAGACCCAAAGGGTCATTAACAATTTTTCATACGGACAAACAAAGTTAACTTACTTAAAGCAGTACTTCCAAAATACCACGGCCATTTTGCCAACACGTCTACTAGTGTATCTTGGCATTTACAGCATAAAGGAATGAGTCAAGTGCAGACGTCAGACGCCTGTTCATCTTTTTAAACCGGAATACACGTGCTTGGATAGCTACTAATAGGCAGCTTTCTCGATGGCGTCATTTGACTACAACTACCAGAATTCAGTTTGTTTGTTTTTTCTTACTAAAATTTTGTATTCCCTGTGGTGTAAAAATATCAATAGCTCTAATTAGCATGAGACAAGCAAAACCTGAAGGATTCTGGTACTTGTAGTCAAATGGTGTCATCATGCAAATGTCCTATTTGGATTGGTTGATTGCGCTGCTTGCACCCACTGTGATTGGTCGAAGAAATTACTTTGGTTTTACGACACTCAATTGAAAACCGCCCCAAGTTTGAGGATAACTTCTACATTTCGTCTGTAACTCGCGCTTTAAAATATGTACATTTCTTTCATTTATCACATACGGGGCAAAGTTACTGAATGCTGATTTGCTGAGAAAAAGGGAATTTTTCCTTAACCACGCGGTACGAGGCCACTTTTGGTAATCAAGAGGGCATGAGTAACTGATCCTGATTGGCTAACAGTTGCTTATCCAGAGAAAGCGAAGCTACAAGAGAATCGTCTTCCGGATTCTGACTCTGATAAAACTGCATTTTTTCACATATAAAACACAATTTAAGCGCTATCTCTGTTGACAGCAACGATTTATTGAATTGAACTTTAACCGAATGAAAGCGTATTAAGTTGATTGTCATTTGTCCAGGAATTAGGAAACCGGATTCTCTCAATAATTTTGCCCTTTATGTGATAAACTGAAATGAAGACGGAATTAATTTTCTTATTTCCCCCAAGGTCAAAGTTACAATAAACAAGGAAATAGTTAATATTCAAGAAGAAGAGCAAGACATGAAACGAAATTTCTTAAATTTAACTGAGCATAAAATAAATTCAGGGCCTCGGCAAAATTCCGCTGAATTATGAAAATCGTATTTAACGGTAGAAAAGCACAAACGTCTGTACCAAAACTGGGTCACTGGCAACCTGGATTCCATTCTTAGGCAACTTAGCTACACATGTAAAATGGTCTCTTTGGGAGATACAACGTAAGTTGGCAACTTTAAGAGACTTTTTGTACGGTTTCAAGTAGGGATATTAATGCAGTGGTCATTTATTCATACGTCCATG
Source organism: Montipora capricornis (assembly GCF_036669925.1). NCBI lineage: Eukaryota > Metazoa > Cnidaria > Anthozoa > Scleractinia > Acroporidae > Montipora > Montipora capricornis. The sequence goes on along the minus strand of NC_090895.1, from coordinate 43,195,830 downwards.
GCCATATGCTGGCACAAGTATTAGAATATATAAAGCTTGCAACTTACGAGAACACTGTGAAGGCTCGTCGCTCCTATCTCCACAATCATTGACCCCATCACAGAACCATCTTTTCGGGATCAAGTGGCCATTCCGACAAGAAAACTGAGTGGCTGAAAAAGTGGTTTGCGCAGGTGTTGTAGGGGCTAAAATGCAACAACAACAACAACAACAACAACAAAAAATACACAAGGTATTCAGAACTGTAAGGACTTACAGCAAAATGCAACTACATGGATATTTGGTTCAAACAAAGCCTCTAAATCCCTAATACAAAGATTTAGCCAAGACTAAAAGCGGAGACCCCGTTTCTAACCTTAGAAAGCAACATAGTGTTTGTGGAAATAATTATGCTTTTCTGCATAAAGTACAAAATAAATCCTCATTAGAGTCTACATTTTACAGTGATCAAACACCTCTGAGCTGACAGTAGTAAACAAACAAGCCTTGCAAACAATAATCAACAATTTTCAAGTTTATCAACAACTAAAACTGAAACTACATGAACAGTAATCTCTTTCACATCATTTTCCGTTTGACTGATAATCTTTACACCCTCTCTCTTCAGTTTAGAACAACAACAAAAATCTTTACTAATTAAAAATTCAACCAAAAGTGTAGTAAATTCGCTTACTCGACTGCAATTTCACAGTCAAACAAAGCAACTGGACACCCATTTTACACAAAAGCCTATAAATGTGATTGTTGTTATATATATATATATATATATATATATATATATATATATACACCCGTTTACAAAAACGTTGCAATTTCAAAGTATATATGATATATATATGTCTTTTGTTTTCTCGTCAAAAAGGTGTTGACAGGAAAAATAATATGGGGCCATTTTTACAAAAGGAAAGAACAATAGCTGCTGTCAAACCTTTTGTAGGGTTCGAAATAATTAATGTCCATAAAACAAAAGAAGAAAGCGAACATAACAGTACCTAATTAGCAAGGCCTAATCGGACTAACAATGGTTCTTCTGTCCTCCGCAATTTTAGTCCGGTTTATGAAAGTCTACCCCAAAACACGTATTGTTTGCGATTGCTTGTCATGCCGACAAAGCCACGAACTATTGTCATCCTCCGGATGCAATAGCGAGGAAGCACGAGTAGCACTTTACTCATGGTTTTGCTTATAATAGCCCTTTTCACGGTTAGTTTTTCTCATTTGCATTACAATGTAATCTAACGTGGGAGGGAGGCAATTTCGGGTTGAAACTACAAAATAGCCCAAAATTGCCTCACATACATGCCAGATTACATTGTAATGCAAATGAGAAAAACTAACCGTGAAAAGGGCTATTCTGCTCGATTTCGGCCTTGCTGGCATGAGCCCCGTGCGATGGTGAATCATTCAAGGTTTAAATGACTTAAATGCGTCATAAATTTTGGTTGGTTCGGGGATGTTTTGTTTTGCGGATTTATAGACCACACACATCTTTGTGATGGCTACCCGTAAATTATTAGTTCGGGTAATGAACGACCCCAACAATAAGAGAACTTTTAAAAAATTCAGGATTGAAGAGTTCCCGGAGATGGATGTACAGAGTACCACGCGAATGCTTGTTGATATGTATGGAGAACACCTTGGTTTCAGTGAGGCAGAAAGGGCTGAAATTGGTTATATCGGCTATTCAAACAAAAAATTTAAAATTACATCAAATGATGACCTTCAGAGGGCTTTCGAAAGTGGCGAACTGCACAAGAATCAGCAAGCAGTCTTCTATATATGTAGAAAGCAGGAAGAGAGCGCTTCAAAACGAACTGCCAAAGATGTCGCGCAAGGTAAGTATAACTCTACTGCTGCGTTTTGAGTTCTTCATTTGTTTTTATAACATTAATTTTTTTAACGTTTTTCTTAGGAAAAACAGCCCCAGTGCAAGTGTCCCCAGACGACAGCGAGACAGATTCGGACGATTCCTCGAAAAACAAGAGACCACGAAAACAGTCGAAGGGAAAATCACTGGAAAAAACTATCGAACGACTACGTTCCATCCACGAAGATAAGTGGGGCCTCGGAGAATACAGGCTGTGGGCAACCGCATTGGTAAATTCGAGGAGACGTGAACATAAACCATTTTTTTTATCATGTATTTCTACGTAGTTTCCACTTGTATGATTTTGGGCTTTCATGTTTTGAATTTTTTTCAAGAAGAACAAAGCAAAGCGTAATGAACAAATGTATATTGAATACTCAGGTTTGATGGGAGCTAAGTGCGTTTTTGTTGATCTATTGGTTAAAGTGGCTTTATGAAAATATTACCATTCAGTGTCATTTCCTTAAAATCGCTGGTCATGAATGGCTCGGGTACTTTTCAGCGTTAATTCAGTGTAACTTTAATTTCCACAGGAAAGGGGACATCACAGTAGTTATCAAGAGCCACCAGACTACCCTGTATTCTCAAATACTTCCAAGAAACGAACCAAAAGCGCATCTGAGCTTACACAAGCATTAACTGAAGTAGCATCTGTATTTCTAAAAAGCAGCAGATCCGACGTATCTTCCCATGCTGAACAGGTAAGTGTCCAAGCTTGTTTGAATTGAATAGTTAAAGATTGATTGACAAAACACATGGGCAACTGTGAGTTTTTTCAAGTCTCCTTCAACGTACTTCTTTTATCGCTTACGTTCTCTAAAACAACTAACAAATAGATTAAGAATATTTTTTCTTTCCCAAAGGAAAGAAATGGTTTTATGTTGATTGCGACGTTTTGAGCAACTTTCCAGCTTCCAGTTGGGGCATTCCTGCCATCCGGGATGTCATTCCTTGGTAAACCTTATAAGGCATACAAACAAAGCGTGACTTCTCTTTCACTCGCTTCTACAAGCAAGTAAAGATCAAATTTCCGTCCCTCCCTCTCTCCCTCCCTGTTTTCTGTCGTTTGCATATAGTGGGTTTGCCCTCACCTTTCCTGGGACTACGCCTTTTAGATTTGGCTTTTCCCATGTTACTATAATGAGTTTTAATAAACGGCCATGCCCATCAGGGTTTGGCCGAAATTTATCCATACACATGATTCAATTACTGTTGTCCTATCAAGCGGAGCTCGCCCTAAGCAACACCTTGCCAACAGTAGTTATCTTTAGGATAAGGAGCATGAAGCTTCAAGATAAAAAAATATGATTTTTGTCTACATCTGACCTCCTTAGGCATCCGCTGATAAAGCCACATACAACAGGACAGAGCTATTAAAACAGATGCAGATGCTAAGCGAGCTATACCAATCAGGAGCTCTCTCCAAAGAAGAATTCGAAGAACAGAAGAAAAATGTCCTGCGTGACATCTCAAAATGTTAGCCCAAAGTAACAGATGTAATAAATTGTTTTATTTTTATTGTGTTATTTAAGGATTTAAATAATCCACATTCCTGGACTTTAAAGAGATCTTTACTTAAAAATGACAATAAAAAAAGGAAGGAAAAGAAAAGATTCTGAAACGGCTGTGGATAGTGTCTTTCGTGAACGTACCATACCATCTTGACCTCGGCCGATATTCCCCTAGTGCGCACTTGGTTTAAATATACTATACGGTGTTTAACATTTACTTGACTTTTCACCCATCGGGCAAGCTGCTAAGGCGTGGGAAACTAAAAAAGTGCGACGTTCAAAACATAATTTGCTTAATAAATGGAGCTTTCCACGATCTCGGGAAGGAACAACCCGTTGAATTTTAATTTTTCTTGACTGACTTCTATTGATAGATGATTTTAATAAATTTGGAACAAACTGAAAGAAAGACACAACACAGTATTTATCGGACTTGTGAACAGGGGAGTATTGTTTGGAACCCCACTTTTAGGCTTGTCTACGTGTAATTGGAGTTGTTGTCGAAGGGAAGTGATAACAGTACCTTCTGTATCATAAGGAATTAAAGATAGGATTAAGTTGTTGCTGAAAGTAGGATAGAGCAATTCTTCAGCCTGCCGTGGTGTGAGGACGCTACGGCAGAGCTCCGTCAAGTTTTAGCTGGGAGTGCCAGTTAAAAAGTACACAGTTGACCCGCCTAGATTAGATTTACTATTTGCGAGCCAACTGTAAAAAAAGTTAAGAATTGTAATGTTATATTGTGACAATAAAGTTCAAAGTTCAAGTAAAGTTCAAGAATGTCCACTTTATTTTAATACGTCTATGTTTGATTTTACTTATACCACCGTATACATAAACTTTCAAATCTGAATCCAGTCAATTTATAAGTACAGTTCTACGGCAATGACTGGGTGACTGTAAATGAATGTTCGTTATGAATAACCACAGTGTGTATAAAGTGATTGTACATCACTTCTAGTGACGTGAAAGAATCCCCTCAATATCATTTCTTGTGGGTCTGGCGTGATAAGAAACATCAAATCGTTTGCTCGAAGCCATCCTTTTACTATAGAAAATACTCCTTCGATTGGATTTAATTCGGGACAATAAGGTGGGAGATATAAAAGAAGTGCCCCAGTAGCCTCTACAATCTCCTCTACACCTGCGACGTGATGGGCTGCATGGTTATCTGTAAAACCAACAATGAAAGAATTAAATAAGCGAATTTTCATTTGTTTCAAATGGTAGGATAAGTTTGAGGTCTTTTGTTAGCAACATTTCTCTGACCTGGCCCCAGTGTTCAGAGGGTGGATAACGCTATCCACTGAATTAACTCAATAGGTTTTGCTACTATTTATCTGCTGGATGGTGATTTATCCCAGGTGGATAGCGCTACCCATCCTTTGAACAACTATGGCCTTATATCTTGTGGGGGCGAAAATTAAAGATTGTGCACGGTCATCTATGGTAGAAGAGGAGTACTATGATTCATTCACCTGCAGCACTTTTGATCATCTACTGATTAACGTTTTTATTTAGATAGCAAAAGAAGGTCGATCTTTACAGATCGCAATAAGGTAAAAAGTGTCTTTTTTTTTTTTTATCACGCCTTCTGAGATCGAGTTCAAACATTTGCGCAAACATTTCCGGCCATACGATCCGTGCATTGCCAGATCAGGTCACGAAGAGATTGTTACAATCAACACCTACCCATAACAACAACAGATCGGTCATTGACTCCGTTATACGGCTGAAGCTGGGGTGCGATCTCATTCCTCAGGAAGCGTTTAAACCTTCTGCCATTCAGCGTTTTCCTTGTCATGTGTGCCGCTATAAGGCCATCATAACTGACAGCTGATATAGATGTAACTCTTGGAGAACGAGGATTTACATACCGACCCGTAGCAATCTGTCCTCTCACGTTATAACCATAATTTCTGGTTACTCCACGATCCTGTTACAAATTTGAAATGGTCGCAAATTGAGAATGTTCAGTTCTAAGAGAAAAAAGGACTTCATACCAACCGAATTCAATTTATTCCTATCAATGAATTGTTGTCAATAGTATACTTACAAAAAAGCACTCATCCAAAAACACAAACTCCTCTGGACGAAAGACAGCAATAGTCTCTTGATACTCCCGTCTGAGCTCTAAATTTTTTCGAAGGGCTATTTTCTTCACCTATGTTATAGTGTTATAAAAGTAAAGTTGACAAATTCATTCTTCCAACTGCCTTTCCCAATAGTTTTGCGTTTTAATTAATACATTTACCCGTTTGTATGAGTAGCCATTGTGCCTCAAAATACGATGAAGACCGACTAAGTTTGAAGAGCTCCCGGTTGAATCAATTAAATATTGCTCCATTTCCTTCAAATAACTTGTGGGATTGTTCAATACGTGTTCCATGAGCACAAGAAGCTGCGCTCTTGTTAACAACGCTGCAATGTCTGGCCTTCCTATTCTTGCCGGGCGTACGTGACCATATTCTGCCAATCTTTGTAGTATACGGTGCACTGTAGACATTGATATCCTTAAATGGCGCGCTATAGACCTCTTAGTTTTGTTCTCTACAATGTGCAGCTCTATGATACGCCAGCGAAGATCCAAGCTATATGGAGCAGGCATTGAGAAGGACTGCTTCCGTAAAGAAAATACAAGTAGCTTTTTCTTTGAACTTGTTGCGTCGATTCTTGAATATTAATTTTGTTAGAACAAAAACGTATTGTTCCTTCAGCGTGAAATACACATACTTCGTGTCTCACCTTTTTGACGAGAAAACAAAAGACATATATATATCATATATACTTTGAAATTGCAACGTTTTTGTAAACGGGTGTATATATATATATATATATATATATATATATATATATATATATCCCGTTTTCAAAAACGTTGCAATTTCAAAGTATATATGATATATCTATATGCCTTTTGTTTTCTAATCAGAAAGGTGTTGACAGAAAAAAAAATAGGTGGCCATTTTTACAAAAGGAAAGAACAATAGCTGCTGTCAAACCTTTTGAAGGCTTTGTTTGAATTTCACCAGTTTACCTCTTTCTAGCATCCACCATACCTTTTCTTCTCGTTTTTTTTTTTAATTGAAAAGAATAAGGTATCTGAGAAAGGCAGTATCTTAACAACTAAACAATTCAGTGTTTTTTTTTCCTAACTGAAATAACTGCTCAGGCTATGAAGATTGAAGATGGTGATTATTAGTCAGCTCTTTTTCCAATTTCCTTGAAGAACGGAGAAGTTTTGCCACATATCTCAACTCAAAAGCCAAAAAAACCAAAAAAAAAAAGTAGAACGTAAATTACTTTTGGAGAAAGGTAAGTTGTAGGAGGTTTTCACATGACGTCATCGCCACCATGTTGGTGGACGAAAACAAAAGATCTCTCATTAGCTTCTTTTGTTCGTCCACCAGAAGTCGTACTTTTCTCTATTTTGTTACTGGTGTCTCTAGAGGTTGGTTGAAAACCTCCTATATTTCATTACTTATGGCTTGATCTTTCAGTTTTGAAAGGTGTCTAACGAATTTATAATTGGATAATGTTTGTTGGGAATATTGTCTTCGCAATTCACTTTGTTCTGGTCTTTTATATACCGGATCCGAAATAATTAATGTCCATAAAACAAAAGAACAACGTGAACATAATAATAGCTAATTAGCAAGGCCTGATCGGAATAACAATAATTCTTTTGTCCTCCGCCATTTTAGTCCAGTATATGAAAGTCTACCCCAAAACACTT
>NC_090895.1:43171219-43181219 GCF_036669925.1 Montipora capricornis | reverse complement strand
AAAAATAAACCGCTAGAGTGAAGGTTTCCGTGCATAGGTTTTTAGGAGTGGGATTTTTAGATAATTGCATCCCGCTAGGGACGTCGTAAACAATGGAGTTCATCCACGACGAGCGTTTCCGTACGCTCTACCCGTTTCAACCAGTTTCGGAATTCGATGGCAAGAGAAAAGAAAATTTAAAAATAAGGTAACTTCTTACGGTGAGAATTTTTTCATCTTATCATATTTTTTAGATAGCAAGTAAAGTAAGAGATTCATGATTGAAAAAATAGGGGTCACCAACGATCTAAACGAGTAAAATCGATGTGATGTTGCGTTTTTGCGTGACCTGTTGGGGAAGGACTGGAACCCAAGACAGGATCGATCGTTGAAGGGATGAAATGTTTTTATTTAAAAAAAGACTTTCTCAAGCATAGCAACGACGTTTCAAGCAGACGTCATCTTCATTTGGTTAGTGTTTTGTATAATATCTCTCCATTGCCGTCATGCTCATCTTCTGGATTGTGGTGTTTGTGAAATTTAATCGCTGGCTGTTTCCTCACAGGTCCGCACTTTTCAATCGGACGAGGGAGAAAATACAATTTTGCTCAATTTTCACGAAAGTAAAGGAAAAGAACTTCAAAAAGATGCATTCATTTTTAACTTAAGTTCGTAGGGTAATAAAAACATTTGAAAAAAACAGCCCCATTAAATTTACGCAATGGTTTGTCTTCGAGTTTTCCAAACTTTCAGCCACTACTCGATCAGCTACCTTTCCCAGAGCTTTTCCAACCTCCCGCTCACCTCTCTTTAACGTTTCATGATAATTCGGAAATAAATGTGCTATTCTTTTCCCGGCCTGGAATTTTTTCCCCGGCGTTTTTGTCGCCATGTTATTTTAACTAATCCTTGAAAAATATTTATGAAAGTTAAGTAGACTAGTGCGCGACTGATGAAACAACACGAATATCAGTCGTGCAGTAGTCTACTTGACTTTCATAAATATTTTAAAATCAATTTTGACCAATCACGGTCTGCTCTAATCCAACGCTGTGCAAGACTTATCGTCTTCACTAATGCTCGAAGTAACGCGTGACACATTACAGTCGCATTACCTGCGCTGTAACGTTGCGCACAAACAATTAGCGCGAACGTGGGGATGAAAATGAAAAACCTATCTTGCCAGGTTGGTAAATACTTCTAAAATAATTATTTGGTTATTTAAGGGTCATAAGAAGACCTAGTACCGTAAATACTTAACTCAAGTGAGAAAGCACAGTAAGGCATCCTTCGGGAATCTGAGAGAACCACTATCCTGCATGTATACTAAGATTTCCTGTATTATAAGCAGATTTAGTGCAAAACCGGGACTTTTTTCTAAAAAAGTTGAATTAATAATGGTAATTAATTGAACTGAGTGGAGTGCAATTTGGGCTGAAATCATACGTCGAGTGATTTAAATCACATGTATGATTTCTGACCAAAATTGCACGACACAAAGTTCAGTTACCACTCCATTACACCCATTTAGAATTTGCACAAGTACAGGATATTTTATTGGTCCAGTTGCCGGTTTATAAAAGAAGTGAAACCGGGAACGCTTTACTGCTCATTTTGTATGCAAAACAGAAACATTTAGACATCACATGTTAAAAACATAGTCATGAGTAACAAAGAAAAATCACGTTTCATTCAAGTCTGATCACAAAAAGTTTATATTTCAAAGTGCAATTCTCGTCGTCGGCTGGGCTTTGTTGGGTTTCTTTCCCTTTCCTTGCTGACGTAGAAAAATAGCTTTTGCGTTGAGGATTTCGTGTGAGTTGTGAAAGTCCCTCGATTGCACGAATGGACAGTGTTTCTCCTTTAAATACCGTTCAATGGCACTCTTCATAATTTTAAGGGATTCCGGCTCCGTAATCATCTCCATCCTTTTTTTCCTCGGCGTAGAACCTACTCAGTACCTTGTCAAGTTCTTCCGGCTCTATTGTTTCTGTGGTAACATTTTCAAGATGGCGGGAATGGCACCAGCTTCTGAAGACATTCATCAACTGTTTTGTGGAGCGGGACGTATTTTTATTCACAGAATATTTACCGAGCCGTGAAGCGGCTTAGGGTTGTAAATTTCGGATTTTGGTCTCACCTTAGTGTGTTCTGGGCAAAACGCCACCATACGTAGCCGTGAAGGTTTCCTTTAGGGTTGCGCACGAAGAAATATAAAGTGTATATTTACTTCATGACTCAAAAAACAAAATGGGCCAGGCCCAGATTGGGCTCCTTTAGGGGGTTTATTTAAAATTTCCGACGAGCATCCCTCCCCTTTTTATATGGTAGTCCCTCCACCCCTGGGCTCATTGGTCGAATCTAAAAAAAAAAACAACAGAAAATTGATGGGGTCTTCGTTTTGTAAAAATGCCTGCTTCAAACTTTAAAACGAAGACCCTCACTAAAATGCTTTATTTCACGCTCAAACAATGCAATTGATGGGGTATTCGTTTTGTAGAAGTACCCGCCTCAAACTACAGAACAAAGACCCTCATTAAAAGGCCTTCCTCGTTTTGCAAAAATAAATACCCTTAATATTTGAATTGCTTATCCTTGTTGATGATAGCGTAATACTGAGGCATATGAAAAACTGGAAAACGACGTGGCATCCCAATTGTTTCAATCAGTAATTATTACTTGATTACATGGATATATATATTCTCCACTATCCTGCAACGCTCGTCACGAGCGTCACGGAGGAGTTGGTTGTGTGACAAGTCTAAATTGACAGGATTTCAATGGTTTCTTTGTTTTGAGGTGACATGAAGCTCGTGCGACCAAAGAAATGCAATGTTATTTCTAACTTTATTTCCATTCATTTATCAAAACCAACAAGCTAGAAATTCCAGTCCATTGCCAAATGGATATCCTCTGGGCATGTGTGGTATGGCTTTTAAATTGAGAATACGACACAGATGGAATCAGTGTAAACCCACGAATTTTTCAGTTCTTTAAAACAAGGCTTTGAAATTTTCCATACAACCTTTTTTGATCATAATCATGACTTTTTTCCCCTGGAGTTAGTTAAGTTTTACTGACTGTATACTCAAGTGGTGTAATGAGCAAAGAAGCATAACATCAAATGCTTTGCCATTCAGACACAAATTATTAAAGTTGTCTGTTAAGTGAGATAACTTCCGTTAAGAGGCACTTACGGAAGCAATCAAAGTCATCATTAATGAACCTGTCTTATTTACATGATAAAACCATCTTAAACCACCTTAAATGACTTTACACTCTCTCGAATAGACCATTTTCGATTTCGCAAGGCTGGACTGGATCTAGCATGAAATGGAGGCTAATGCGAGCAATTCTTTTCACACACAAATTAATTTGCCAGCATTAGCCTCCATTTCAGGCTAGATCCAGTCCAGCCGTGAGAATTCGAAAATGGTCTATTTTAAGGTAGACCTTACTAAATCATGTTTGTGAGCCTAGCTCTTCGAACTGCAATGAAAATTCCACCATGATCACCGAGGTTGTACCACCACCAAGGAGACTGTAATATCTGTGAAGAAAATAAAGAAAGTACCCGCAAACAATTACATTATTGTAGATATTAAACAACAACAACGACAAAACATTTGTTTGCAATGATTTCTTTTTATTAAATAGCAATTAATAAAGTGTAGAAGTACACAAAAGCAAATATAATAAAACACTTCAAGGAAGGAAAGAAGAGAAATGAACTGCAAGTAAAGAAAATCATAGTATACACTCAACTCCACTGGAGGCAGTGTGGCCCAGTGGTTAGAGCGCTTGCCTTGAGATCCGGAGATCCCGGGTTCAAGACCCGCTCTGACCACTCGTTGACCGCTCTGACCACTCTAACCACCCAGTGGTTAGAGCGCTTGCCTTGAGATCCGGAGATCCCGGGTTCAAGACCCGCTCTGACCACTCGTTGAATTTGATCCTGGTAGTGCCTGGTTCAACTTCCCAGCTGCACTTGTAAATAGCCAACTGGTTTGCCTCCAGCCAGTTGGGATTCTTAACAGTTGTTGTTGTTCTGTTCTGTCGTTTCGTTGTGTTTCATTGGCCCTGAAAAGCCCCTATGGGGAGCGGTCAATTAAGTATGTATTGTATTGTAACATGTAAATGCAATGTACGTCGTAACAAAGGAATCAATAGGCAAATCTTTGCTGACGTCATTGATTTCATTTTGCCCCATTGACATACGAGTTTGCTGACGTAAGGCATCATGCTTTCAAAAGGTAAAATACGTCTTAAACTTAGTTGAACCTCCAATTATTGTAAGCCTTTTTAGCATTAATAACGAGCGAGTTGTTAGCCATCGAAAACTGATAACATTTTGGGTGGCAAAAGCGCTGATGAGACCGTACATTCTTTGTCAAAAACAAAATAAAGAATTATTACTCAGAGATTATCTGGTAAATTGTGCTCAAAGTTTCAGAGATAGCTCATTAAATGCAATGCACTTTCAACATTCAGTATTGATTTTTCTGCTGATATATTAGAAAATAGTGGTCCTTTGCTAATGAGGCAGAAAATGGAAACGAAGCTTCTCCTATAAAGCTGTAAACTGGTTTGTGCACACACTTCACAAAGATACAATGCACTGTAGATGAGCAATTTAATTACACATTACTGTTCTTAATAATATTTTAGCGACATACTTGGCAATGTATCTCATCTCAAACAAAGCTACCCAAAACATTCATTGCCTTTTTCTCATGGAAAGGTACTGCATAAAATTATGCCATGTGCATGCGTGCATATGCAAAGGAATGGTATTTGAGGGGTAAAAGCTTCCCCCCCAAAATGCCCAGCTTCCCCCCAAAAAATATTGTTATCATTACAGTATATAAGTAACTATACCGCAAAAATCATCCAGACGCAACGAGATCAGTGCACATGAAGTAAGTATTCCCTGTCTAAGGACACTATATGACAAGGAACATGGAATGTTACAAACTGCTGGCCTTAGAACAGGCTCGGGTATTGTGTAAAGAATGAAGGGGTAGTTTCTAAAGAAACTGTGGTGCTGCGTCGGTGGGGAAGTAGTATACAAAAATTTGGTTTCTCAACGGAGTTGATAATGTAAATTGACCACCGTACAGAGATTCTAAAAGCTGACGTTTCGAGCGTTAGCCCTTCGTCAGAGCGAATCGAGGGATTATGGGTTACGTGTAGTTTTTATAGTAGAATAGGAGCTACACTATTGGTGGTAACATGGCAACGTGAAAAGTAGGAATATATTAGTTAAATGAAAAGCGTTCGTTAATACCGTGAGGATTAAGGGTGCCGATTTGAAAGATGAATTTTTGTTCCAGATTCTTGCGGCTTTCCGTCGTACCTAGATGTAGGGAAAGGCCGCAGATAGCCATGTGTTTTTTGGAGTGGTTAGCCAGATTAAAATGGCGAGCGACTGGCTTAGATGCATCCTTGTCATTCTTCTCAACATCGCGAAGGTGTTCGCGGAATCGGTCACCTAGTCGTCTACCTGTCTCACCAATGTATAATTTATTGCATAACGTACAGGTTATGCAATAAATGACATTTGCGGAGGTACATGTGAAACGATCGGTGATCTTAACAGATCGCTTAGGTCCCGATATCTTGCTAGTGTTAACAATGAAAAGACAAGTTTTGCATCGTGAGCGCGCGCATTTGAAAGTGCCGGGTTGCTCGTTGGTTTTGAGCGCGCTTCTAACTAAAAAGTTGCCTACGTTTTTGTCGCGTTTGAATGAAATAAGTGGAGGTTGCGAAAAGATTCTACCAGTCTCGGGATCATTTTGGAGTAATTTAAAATTACTAAGAATGATGCTTTTGACTGCGTGATTATGAGGATGGAAAGTGAGGGTGAATGGAATTCTGTCATTCTTATCTTTCTGTGACGTTTGTAGTGACGACTGTCGATCAAATTGTTGGGCGCGATGATGGCCCGCTTTGACCACAGAGACAGGATAGCCACGTTTTTCGAAGAACTGGCACATCTCCTCTGATTTGCTGGAAAAATCGGAGTCATCACTACATAGACGTCGAAGTCTAAGAAATTGAGAATAAGGAATGGAGTTCTTGACATGTGATTGATGTGACGATGAATACAACAAATAACTGTGTGAATCAGTAGGTTTGTAGTGCACACTAGTACATAGCACGTTGCCTCTAATAGAAACTTTGATATCTAGGAAAGCCAATGAAGTTTCCGAAATTTCCCAGGTATATTTAAGAGCCGGATGAAAAGAGTTGACGGAGGTTATAAATTGATCGAGTTCTTCTCTGCTGGATGAAATAGCGCCGATGCAGTCGTCGATGTAGCGGCCGTAGAGTTCAGGTTTGGGGCCGTTGTACTGATTAAAAAATTGGTGTTCAACATATCCTACAAAAAGATTGGCATAGCTAGGTCCCATTCTTGTGCCCATCGCTACACCATTAATTTGTTTGTAATAGTTGCCGTCGAGTGAAAAGCAGTTAAGCGTTAACACTAGTTCGCCAAGGCGGAGGAGCGTTTCCGAGCTAGGTTCTTTGACAGTGCGTTGATCGAAAAAGTGTTTAAGTGCTTGAAGACCTTCGCTGTTAGGAATGACTGTGTATAGAGATGTAATGTCCATGGTGAAAATAAGTTTGTCTTGGCCGGAGAAATTGAAATCGCGGAAAATTTGTAGTGCGTGTGTATTGTCTTTAATGTATGATGGCAAAGATTTGACGATAGGCGTCATAATCCTGTCTAAGTAGCTAGAAATGAGTTCGGTGGGGCAACTACAGGCAGAAACGATAGGTCGACCTGGGTTGTTCGGTTTGTGAATTTTAGGCAAGAAGTAAATGCACGAAGTTCTAGGGGGGTTGATGATGAGATTAGTGGCAGTGTCCGGTAATTCTTGATTCACTATCAGATTTTGAAGGGTGTCTTTGACAAGTTTTTGATTGTTGGAAGTGAGATCTTTAGGGATTTTGGCATAAAACGAGTTATCCGAAAGTTGCCGCAAAGCTTCTTTTTGGTAAAGGTCGGACCGCCAAACAACTACCGCGCCGCCTTTGTCGGCCGATTTGACAACTATGTCGTTGCGTTTACTAAGATTTTTAAGAGCGGCCCACTCTTCCGAGGAAAGGTTGGAAAATTTAGTGTTGCGATTGAATTTAAGTTTGAGAATGTCGTGACTTCATTTTTTGGTGAAAAAATCTAAAGAGGCAAATTGTCCCTCTGGGGGAGTCCATTTGGATTTGCGAACTAGAAGTGTTTCAAAAATATCTTTATTAGAAGTGTCCGAATCATCCTCTTTGTCGTGAAAAAAGGCTTTTAACTGAACGCGGCGAAGGAATTTTTCAACATCTTTTTCAACATCTTGCCTACATCGACGACTGCATGCGCGCTATTTCATCCAGCAGAGAAGAACTCCATCAATTTATAACCTCCGTCAACTCTTTTCATCCGGCTCTTAAATATAACTGGGAAATTTCGGAAACTTCATTGGCTTTCCTAGATATCAAAGTTTCTATTAGAGGCAACGTGCTATGTACTAGTGTGCACTACAAACCTACTGATTCACACAGTTATTTGTTGTATTCATCGTCACATCAATCACATCTCAAGAACTCCATTCCTTATTCTCAATTTCTTAGACTTCGACGTCTATGTAGTGATGACTCCGATTTTTCCAGCAAATCAGAGGAGATGTGCCAGTTCTTCGAAAAACGTGGCTATCCTGTCTCTGTGGTCAAAGCGGGCCATCATCGCGCCCAACAATTTGATCGACAGTCGTCACTACAAACGTCACAGAAAGATAAGAATGACAGAATTCCATTCACCCTCACTTTCCATCCTCATAATCACGCAGTCAAAAGCATCATTCTTAGTAATTTTAAATTACTCCAAAATGATCCCGAGACTGGTAGAATCTTTTCGCAACCTCCACTTATTTCATTCAAACGCGACACAAACGTAGGCAACTTTTTATTTAGAAGCGCGCTCAAAACCAACGAGCAACCCGGCACTTTCAAATGCGCGCGCTCACGATGCAAAACTTGTCCTTTCATTGTTAACACTAGCAAGATATCGGGACCTAAGCGATCTGTTAAGATCACCGATCGTTTCACATGTACCTCCGCAAATGTCATTTATTGCATAACCTGTACGTTATGCAATGAATTATACATTGGTGAGACATGTAGACGACTAGGTGACCGATTCCGCGAACACCTTCGCGATGTTGAGAAGAATGACAAGGATGCATCTAAGCCAGTCGCTCGCCATTTTAATCTGCCTAACCACTCCAAAAAACACATGGCTATCTGCGACCTTTCCCTACATCTAGGTACGACGGAAAGCCGCAAGAATCTGGAACAAAAATTCATCTTTCAAATCGACACCCTTAATCCTCACGGTATTAACGAACGCTTTTCATTTAACTAATATATTCCTACTTTTCACGTTGCCATGTTACCACCAATAGCGTAGCTCCTATTCTACTATAAAAACTACACGTAACCCATAATCCCTCGATTCGCTCTGACGAAGGGCTAACGCTCGAAACGTCAGCTTTTAGAATCTCTGTACGGTGGTCAATTTACATTATCAACTTCGTTGATAAACCAAATTATTGTGTTAAGAGTTGAATAGCGGCAGCATGGACAAATTTGTAACCAGAAAACTACGGGGAGACGCTGATCTACACACGTCATCAGAATGTGATTTTGATTGTGCAATGCAACCACCAGAAAAGGTTGGCACAACATCGAGTTCTACTAGCACAAGTAAACCAAGAAAAAGACACGGACCATGTCAATCTGATTGTGCAGTAAAACCACCAGAAAAGATTGCAGCAACATCGAGTAGTAGCACGAATAACAAGCCGAACTACAAGAAGAATTTAACCTATTACGCTTCATGGAAGAAGAAACACTCTTGGATGAACTATGATTCAACTTTGAAGGGTATGGTATGTACTGTTTGCAAGGTCTATGGGAAAGTACCTGTACAAGCTAAAGGTGCATGGGTAACACGTCCTGTAAATAACTGGGCGAAGGCTACAGCCCTGTTGGAAAATCATGAGAAAAGTGAATGGCATCTAGCAGCAGTAGAGAGAAGGGCATTTTCTCAGTCTGCAGAAAAGCGTGGCGATGTTATAGAACTGATTGTAACAGCCAGCGAGGAAGAAAAGAAAGAAAACCGGAAAATGATGAAGAAGCTCATCCGATCACTCTATTTCCTTGTAAAACATCACATTCCCCACACCACTACATTTGAAGGTCTCGTTACCTTGCAGATCGAGAATGGGGATATCAAGTTGAAAGCGCATAGAGAAACATGCCCACGTAATGCAACGTATGAGTCATATTCCACAATAGTAGAACTTCTTGGAAGCATCAGCAAGACTCTGGAAAACAGCCTCATCGACAGTTTGAAAGAAAGCGTCTATTACTCGATAATGGTAGATGAAAGCACCGATGTAGCCTCCAAGGAAGAAGTGTCAGTGTGTGCACGTTGGCTAAATCACAACAAGCCAGTGGAACACTTTCTTGGTGTCATACAAGCTAAGGAAACTAATGCTGAAGCTATCGCTGGTTATATTTCTGATTTTTTGCAATCCAGGAGCATCACATTTGAGAAAATGCGTGGTCTTGGTTTTGATGGTGCTAGCACCATGTCGGGTAACAGGACTGGTGTTCAGACACGCCTGAAGTTGCATGCACCAAGCGCTATTTACGTACACTGTCGTTGCCATCTACTGCAACTGGCTGCTGTAAATGCTGCGGGAGAACATGCTGAGGTAAACCGAGTCTTAGGTACACTATTAACAATTTGGAAAGCATTTTACTATTCACCCAAGAAAGCGGAAAAACTAAAGGAGATTCAGGCTGAGCTTCAGTGTCCTGAAGTCAAGATGCAGAAACCTAGCGATACTCGATGGTTAGCCCGTGAAAGGGCCCTTGCGTGCTGTACGGCTAAGTTTGCCAGCATTGGTGAGTACTTTCGAAGAGACTTATGATGAGACAGGTGACGCAGAAGCACATGGGATTG
>NC_090895.1:43163719-43166219 GCF_036669925.1 Montipora capricornis | reverse complement strand
ATTCCCAAGATCGAAGATTTGTATGCAACCTTAGGGGGAGGTAGAGAATTTACAAAGCTGGATCTAAGTCAAGCCTACCAACAATTGGAGTTAGACGAGGAGTCCCAAACATATACAACTATTAACACCCACAAGGGCCTTTTTTCGATACAAGCGTCTCCCATTTGGCATCTCATCAGCTCCCTACATTTTCTAGCGCACTATGGAAAGCCACCTCCAAGGAATACCGCAAGTAGTAGTCCGGATTGATGACATCCTGGTGACCGGCAAGACAAGACACGATCACTTGAGACATTTGAAGGAAGTATTGGCACGATTAGACAAGGCCGGCATTCACCTAAAGCTTAAGAAGTATGTGTTCCTACAAGGAGAGGTGGTTTATCTGGGACATCGCATAAACCGTAGTGGAATACAACCAGTGGAAGGCAAAGTGAGAGCCATCCATGAAGCTCCTGCACCCACTAAGGTCAAGGAGCTCCAAGCGTTCTTGGGGATGCTGAATTTTTATGCCTGCTACTTGCCAGATCTGTCCACTGTCTTGGCTCCTCTACATGAACTCCTCTCCAAGGACTGTAAATGGACATGGAGTAAAAGACAGATGGAGGCTTTTAACCAAGCTAAGAGCATGTTAAACTCCTCAGATCTCTTAGTTCATTACGACCCTAGTAAGGAAGTTGTGCTCTCTTGGGATGCCTCGCCTTATGGACTGGGAGCGGTTCTCTCCCACATTATTGATGGAAAAGAAAAACCGATCTCGTATGCCTCTAGGACACTATCATCTCCCGAGCGAAATTATGCTCAGCTGGATAAGGAGGGAGCTGCAGTGATATTTGGAATCAAGAAGTTCCACCAGTATTTGTACGGACAGAGGTTCAAGATTTTCACAGATCACAAGCCCCTTTTGGGTCTGTTTAAGACAGACAAAGCTGTGCCAGCGTTGGCTTCCCCGAGAATTCAACGATGGGCTTTACTTCTAGCAGCCTATGACTATGATTTGGTCTACCGCGAAGGATCTAAACATAGAAATGCTGGTGGCCTTAGTCGTTTACCGCTGTCGGATACAGTAGTTGAGGTTCCCGTACCGTGTGAAACCATACTGTTGATGGATCAGTTGGAGGCTCTACCTGTGTGTGCGGACGACATTGCTGATTGGACAGCCTCCGATCAAGTGCTAAAGCAGGTTCTCCGGAAAGTTCAGCAAGGCTGGGGGGACAAATGTCCTGACCCAGGTCTGCAGCCTTTCTACATAAGAAAAGATGAATTAAGCACGCATAACGGATGTATTCTGTGGGGGAACCGTGTGGTCGTACCAGCTCGGGGGCAGCAACAGCTTTTAGAGGATCTACACACCGCCCATCCAGGAATCATAAGAATGAAAAACCTGGCACGCAGTTATCTCTGGTGGCCAGGGCTGGATAGAGACATTGAGGAAAAGGTTAAATCCTGTGACGTATGTCAGTTACAGAGTGCAGCACCTGCCACAGCGCCCCTTCATCCTTGGGAGTGGCCGGAAAAGCCCTGGCCTCGAATACATATTGACCATGCTGGACCATTTATGGGACAGTTATTTCTGATTGTAATCGATGCCTACAGCAAGTGGATTGAAGTATATCCAACATCCAGCACTAGTGCAACTGCAACTATTGAGAAACTCCGTCAAGCTTTCGCCAATCATGGGCTACCTGACATGGTTGTCTCAGGTAATGGTGCTGGATTTGCCAGTGAAGAATTTGCAGACTTTATGGCCAGAAATGGAATTTTACATGTGAAAACAGCTCCTAGACATCCTTCGTCTAATGGCTTAGTGGAAAGGTCTGTCCGTATTTTCAAGGAAGGGATGAAGAAGTTGGAAGGATTTGAAGGTACGGTGCACACCAGACTTAGTAGATTCTTGTTGGCATATAGATCAACGCCTCAAACAACCACCGGAGTTAAACCCGCGGAGTTGCTGCTCAACCGCCGCCTACGAACCCGACTGGACCTAATTCGGCCAGAACTTAGGCATCGTGTGGAAACCCATCAAGAGGCACGGAAGGTACATCATGATAACACCAAGAAGGCGCGACAATTTGCGGTGGGAGATAACGTTCTAGCGAAGAATTTCAGTCCTGGGCCCAAGTGGAAGAAGGCACTCATTGAAAGTAGAACTGGTCCATTGTCCTACACGGTTAAGTATGAAGATGGGTTGGTTACCCGAAGGCATGTTGATCACCTCCTTAAAAGATGTGCGGTTCCCACGAGGGTGATCGTGGACGACGACCTACCTGATGTTGTAATGCAGGCTGAGCCCATTCAGGTACCTGACGCAGCGGAGGAAATCAAAGGGAGACTTGCCCCTGAGGAAGTAGTAGAAGATGAGTCCAACACTGGATTGCCGGCTGAACATCCGACGCCCCCGCTAAGGTTGCTAAGGAGATCCCAGCGAACTAAGAGGGCCCCAGAGTATTTAAAGGACTATGTGGCTGAACATTGATTTCGTTTTAGTTATGGGTTACCCCTC
>NC_090895.1:43141219-43153719 GCF_036669925.1 Montipora capricornis | reverse complement strand
CACTATAAAATAATTTATACAATACACAAGGGGAAGAAAACTCAGTGTTCAACATAATAAATTTATTACACGAAATGTAGAAGATACGTTCTAACTAAGGCTATATTCAATACTCACTTTAAAGTTCAAGTTCAATTTTCTCCATTGAAGGTTTTCAAGTTTATTGCTGCAATACTAAAGTAGCCTGAGAAATGATATTGCTGCTTGTCTCTAATCCAGTTTCAAACATGATTTAAGATCAATGCCACACCTTCTTTTTTGTAATACACAATGTTCACCTGTAAGTTGGCTCCTTTAGATTCTTACAGTTCTTCCTTTCAGCATTAACTTTTAAATGAATATAGTTTTTCTATTACCGTTAACCTATTTTTATGTACATACATTAATGTAAACTGTAAGATTTTCTCTAAGACAGCATGATTGGCTTTTCCCTTTTTCTCTCACTCTCTTTCTTTCTCACACACGCACACAAGCACAAACTCACCAATTAACAGAAAGAACTTTCACTTACCAAACTGCAATTCAAAGCCCTTCCATTACTGTCCACCTTAGGAGCTGCAACTGGCTGCCAGAACACACCCTTATCAAATGTTATCTTTGTAACGATACGTCGAGTTCCTACACGACCTGGAGTAAGATGACTGGCAATGTATACCCCTCTGAGTCCTTTAACCTTGTGCAGGTCAACAAATCTGTCATGTATGTATTCCCTGGTACAAATTCAAGCAAGGAAAATAAATAATCTTAGCAATACTGATTGACAAGTAATCATGATCTTCTCACAATTCAACTACTTGTGATGTACAATGTAGATCCCATCATTTTGCCTGCACACTGCTGGACACTGCGGGTCTCCATTACCTTAAGTGATGGCATTGAATTTAGTTGTGGTTTTTGGTGACTGGAAATGTGTATTTCAACTGCTAAAACCCAAAATAGTACTCTACATGTAATTACTTTAACACAGCTGCACACCCCACTTTATGGATGGCAAATCTCGCCTTAACCAATTGACCCCTGGGAGTGAGACTTACTTTTTCTAACACCAGTCGATTTTACTCGTCAACTGTGGGTGTCCTAGCTAGGGCATGTGAGGTGTCAATGGGTTAAGTAATCTCCGTCGCAAGTGACTGTGTATAAATTAAATGTGATTACTGGATTGCTATTCTACTTTAGCAGGGCTGAGAACTCCAAGTGCAAACTGTTATACAACTTACAATAACGAGGGTTTGTACACTTTTTGTGCCCTAAATTGCTTGACTTTTCCAGCACTTTCCAGGGTCATATAAGACAAAATCCATGACCTACGAAACCCCGAAATGTATATGGCCCAAAATATCAAATGGCGTGCTCAAGAAAACAGCATGCAAATATTCCAAAGACAATAATTTTACTGTCTTAGTTCTGGGTAGATCTAATTTATTTGGATTTTCATGACTTGTTTCTATTTTCCAAGACCTGGGTTTTACAATAATTATTGGAAATTCACGACTTTCCAGGATTTCAATGACCTGTACAAACCCTGAATCGTGCTCCTTATGTCACATACACTGTTGCAGAGATTTAAATAAAAGTTAATTTCAAGTCAGCGGCTGGTTTGAGTAGAGTAACTGACAGACAGCTATCGTAGTCAAAATAAATTATGATCCTAGGTTTGAAAGAATCAATAAATTTAAGAACAAAAGTAGCCAATTTCTCTACGTGAAGTAGCCGAAGCCTTTCATCGGTTGTCAGTACTTATTGAAACCACTTCATTACAAGCTAAGTAGTGTCAAAGGTTATTTGCAGTATGCCTAAGAGATATGTGTCCCCACGGCAATGATGGTCATTGATGGATGGGAGACACGTCGTATCGAGTCACGCTAGGTGATGGCAATCACATTTCAACAACATAAGACAGATTTTTATTAAATTAGTACTAATACAGGAGCACGATGCAATGAACACTTTCAGAGAGGGCTCACAATCAGAACTAATATGACTTCTCTTTCCACATTAAAAAATTACCCACCCCTTCGTGAAAGAACATTTTTGTTTTACACACAGTTATAAGATGAAACAAATTAGGACTTCAAGAATCCAATAGGGTAATACCCGGAACTTTGGCCCCTAACCTTAGAGACCAGATTGTGGGTTCTGTAGGTTACCACAGAGATTATAGTACAAAATTGTGAGATTGGTTGCCAATGAGTAAAAGGTTATGATAATGCCACCTCTATCACAAAAAAACGTTTTATCCTGTGATGAAAGTCTGACGATTTGAAATTGTGACAGGCAGGCAGCACAAAGACTTCTACAGAGTTGTTTGATGCTCTGCTTTATCGTAAGTAAACCAGTGAGCAGGAAAGGTTAAGGAATGCTGTACGAGATCTTTGAGCAAGTGTAAACTTTAAGGAGATTTAATAGAGTTGTGGAAGGTTAAATTACCTCAGCCATGGCACTGAAGTGCTCTGTGAAAAATAGAGCACTCTTTCCATCGACAAGTTGTACTTTATTCCAGTTGTGTCTGAAATGTACAGGTGAGCTGTTCTTGCACTGCGAGCAACAGCCAGGAAAACTTGATTTTCTGAGGCATCAGCGACAAAGAAATCCTGGTTTGTATGGAATAGCCATGAACACATGTATGTTATAAGTGGGCAGACATGTAGCATAATTATATTCAAATTATTAAAAAGTAAGTATCAATGAACATGTTTTATTCATAGATGTCATAGTTTCTTGAGTAAACAAACAGAGGGTGTGCAAAATTGTGATTTTGTGGCGTTTTCTCTAATTGTCACTCTGGCCCTTCGCCCTTGAAGACAGTCCTGCTTGATGTACCGAAACATCTACACCATTTTTTCCCACCAGTTTGCATTTAATTCTTGATTTTAAAAATTATTGTTTTCTTTTTAATAAGTCCCTCATCAAGAGATTTGTGCTATGGTGCTACAAGTGATACAAGAATCTATGCTTACCCTTGTTGGACTTGCAGTTGGAATCTGAGCTGTCTGGAATGAAGAACGGTTTACGGACACCTTCAACGTCAAAGAAACGGATCCTGATTGCTGAGAAAAATAATAATAAAAAACAAAGGAACGACATTGTTAATATTATTTTTGTAAACGAAATTACATCTCTTCATAAATAAAGAGGAGCCCTCTGGACTAGCCCAAGGTATCTCCCTTAAAAAGGAGTCTGCATCATGAAGAGGTAAAGAAATATCATTAATTTTAACAGATTACATTTCTAAGACATCATTTTAAAACATAAAATATGTGCAAAGCAATTTGGAAGCAGGGAAGAGTCATTCCATATGAGAATGCAAAAAAAAGGAACTTTTTAAAATGAATATCTCTGAAATTGTATTTCATCAAACTTTTCAAAACGTGTATGCCAAGTGGAATTTTAGCCCCCCCCTCCAACATCCTTGGCCTCATGAAGAACTGAAAACTGATGGGCCAAAGTTGGTCCAGTAGAATAACACAGATATAAAAGTAGGTCTGCAGTGTTGTTTCTCTACCCTGTAATAATTCAGAGTTTTGTATAATGTTTGATGATTTTAACTCGTTAATAACCCTTATAGGCATAATGTAATATCCGCAACGAAAAGTCGGTTCTTTTTCATTGCACATTGCATTCATGATTTGGCTCTGCTGGCTATTCTACTGTTAATGCTCATTTAGTTTGTTAAGACCACCATTTCAGCATTTATTATTATCTTTTAATTAACGTATTTCAGTTTTAAGAAAAATATCGTGAAATAACTGTTATGTCTGTAATGTTATGTCCGTAACAATTACTAAGTAAAAGACAGGCAGGAGTCAGTCCTGATTTGTACCAACACAAAATCTTGAAGCAAGAAAATGAACTTCTGTGATCCAATTTTGGTGAACTAGGGTTAATATCTTTAGGTTGTTTAAAAAAACAAAGCAAATTAAATGTCAGATTACTATGGTAACAACTTTAATGGGGGAAAAACACAAAGGTTATTCACAATGCTTAACTAGTGTCATAACGTTTGAAGAGGGGAAAAAGGATAATTAACTTTGACTTCTTAATCTGAAGCTGTGAACGTAATCTGAAAAATAATGTGATTTACATTTCAAGTTCAAAAGTTTAAAATGAAGGCAAACAATAAAATGTTCCATCTGTCAAGAAATGACTGAAAGTTCTGTTGTACAAGTCTGCCACCAGGGGCTTCACGATTTATTGTTTTTGGATTTTTGTTGCTTTTTAATTTTTGTTGCACAAGCTACACCGTTTTCTCTGGAAAACCTCTGCGTCCTTAGGCAGTATTTTTCTTTTCTTAATAGAATTGTGGATGCAAGTTTAATAAGAACAGCATTTCTCTTTCTTGGGATTTTTGATAAATGTTTTTAAACTTTATTTACAGGTTTCCCTAAGGCCTGGGGTGTTTAATAGGCTTTTGAAGCATCTTCAGTGGGATGAGGGTTTACTGATTTCTCTTTTCGTAAAAAATGAAAAACAACGTTGAGTTTGCAAGACTTCGATCTTCGAGTTTGCAAGACTTCGACTTCGATCGATCATCGGTCATCTTCAGTTGCAAGTGTCCGTTACAGTGCGAATTTCAATTTATGTCAAAGTTGCAATTTGAACTTACGTATATACGTTGCCCTTAGCATTTACTGTTAAACGTTAGAACGATTTTATGTGCAAACAATCTAATCATGTGCGCGCAAACAGTTTATCAAAAAAAAAAAAAAACTAAAATACTTAATGGCAGGAAATTACAACAACAACTTGACAACAACAACAAAACCTACTAAAATTAAAACATCGATGTATCTAAAAAGATAGAGTTAACTCCGCATGTTTTAGCTGCCTATTTAGACTGGGATTTTCCCAGCGGATGTGAGCAGCCTCTTTGAGCAACAACTGGAAACGATTAGGTGCCAATCGTTTCCACTTGTTGCTCAAAGATCGATCGAAGCATGTCTTGCAAACTCAAAGTTGTTGCCCATTTTTTTACGAATACAAGTTTGTCTGCTTTTCTCCAGACCATATCTCTTTTTCTTTTTTTCCTGTATTGTCTGACTCTCTTTCTGTTAAGCATCTTTTGCCTTGCAACTTCACTTGGGCTGTGGACACTTTTCTTTCTTCCTGCCTTCTTTCTCTCGTAATTTGTCCCTTACTTTATAAACATTAGTTTTTTTTTCTTCATTTGCCTACAGTCTTTCTCTGTATGCTCTAACTCTTTCTGCTCCTGCTTTTAGAACCTTCTTAGACTCATTAACCATGATTGGTCTTAGCTGCCAACAACAATACTCTCAGAGCATCAAGAAATGTCATAAGTAAACTAGCTAGTTGGTCAGCAGTTTCTCTGAAAAATGCTTATTGAGCATGCTATGAAATAGAGTTTCCGGAAACTGACCAAGTATAAAAGTGTCGATTTGGAATGATTTTGAAGCAAAATAGAAAAATAAAGGCATTTTATGTTGAAAGCTATAAATTCAATTCACAGAATGTAATGTCCGTAACATTACATTTTCACCAATAACTAATAAACAAATGAAAAAGATTGCAATAAACAACTGCATTACAACATTACAATACTCTGTTTTGAAAACAAGTACTCAAAGCATTGGACTTTTCTTGATTCACAGCAATTAACACTTAAGTTATTATTATTTTTTTTATTCAAGGGAGTGGTTGTTCTAGCTGCAATGTACGTAACGGCACTTTAAATAAGTAGATAGCTGTCTAGGAATGTGCTATCCATTTTCTTTCCTATAAACTTTAAGGGGGTTTCTATGGTGCATTTGTACCCTAATAAAATATAGCAAACACATAATTGCACTTTGAAAAGCAAAAAGAAAATGGTCTGAAGTGGCGTCTGGATGTAATGTCAGCAACGGTGGAATGACATGGAAGTACATTTCTTACGGTTGGAACAGCCCAAGATCTTGAAAGCACTGGAACACTTGTAAAAACTTGGTTTCGTCTAGTTTTGAGAAGGCAAAGAACTCAATTCTAGTGTTCAGAATTTGGTATAAAGGAGTCTGCTGTCCACTGCAGAGAGGTCTCCGCCTCTCTTCTACAGAGTTATAAAAACCTTTGGGAAATCAAGTTAGGTCATTACCAGCCATCTCCATCGATCTTAAAGAGGTGTCTGCTAAGAGAAAGTGGACTACAGTAAAATGGATCTGGAAGTCGTCAGCCGGTTATGTAGGCCATAATCAAAACAGCGATCAGTGTCAAAGAGATTAGTGTTCAAGGCAAGCAGAGGTCTCAAGGCCTCTTTGGAGAAACAGTTTCCAGGGTTGGTTGCTGGTTTAGTTAGAGTACCCGACTGATGTTATTGTCAAAATAAGTTTTAATCGCAGGTTTCAAAGAATTGGTCTTTTAATTACTTTAATATAAGGAAAAAGTAGCAGACGTCTCTGAGTGAAGTAGCAGACTGGTCTTTCCTTGTTTAAATGTAAAACTTAAGATGTCCATGAAATTAAAAAAAACACAATTAATGCCTAATTGAAAGGATTTCAAGTATCTTTTTTTTTTCTTTTCAAAGATATTTGAGTATTTGTGTTATGCAAATTTTGCAAATTGATGTTTCCACTGGAGGAAGGGTGACAAAATCAAGAAAATGTAACCGCGATATAATTCAAACTTGGCATAAGTAATGACCCTTAAGAAAGGTGGAAGACTTTGGGGAGTATGACATAACCATGGCAACACTTATGGCTCTAGTTCCTTTTGGTTGTAAATGATTTCTTTTGAAATCAGGCACGAGAGACAATCCTGCTCAAAACATTCATTCAGCCCATGTCGCCGTATGTGTCCTCATCAACTCATTGGATGATTCCAGAAAAATCCTTCCCCTCCCCTTTCCCCCCGACGGATGGGCAGGTTTTTTATCCCCCTCCCCTCCTACCCGGATTTCTGAAAGCATTAGACCACCCTCCTCCTGGATTTCCAAGGCAAAATACCCCCCTCCCCCTCCCCCCCAACCTGGATTTAAAAACTAATAATAAGCCATAAATTCTAATTAACAGATTCAACAGAATACAGTATACATATACTTTAAGTAAATATGAATAAGAAATAGTATGAACGCGAATGTATTTCGCGATTTATGGGCACGAGTGATGTTTTGAAAGTTTGAGAACTTTCAAAATATCACGAGTGACCATAAATCTAGGCTCGATTACCAGCCGCTGTTCGAGAACCGGAGCCAGCGCTCCTCCTCGAAGACATTGCTGGACGCGTGAGGTGAGCCATTGTTGATCTACACCAATCAGAGACTCGCCTGTCAAAATTGAGCAGGCATAAATTATACTTTTTAGAGGAAATGTTCAAGTTGTACTCTCCCTTGGCTACGCAGCCGTTCTTTTTGTTGTCGCGTAGGAGACTATTCAAGTTGTGGCTGCGAAGGTATTGCCTGTGATCGAGCTCTACAGTGCCTTTAAGGTGGGAAACATCCAAGATTTCAACAACGGAAATTGTTCGAGAAGCTGGAGACTGCTATTGTGTCGTTTTCTACCGTCTGAGTTTGGAAACTTCATTAATTTTTCAGTTGGCGCCAAGGGAAAATTACGGCCTTGAAATCCTTTGTTATTGCAATTTCTCCTCAGATTTCGTTAACGTGAGAGTAGACAAAAGTTTTTTTACAAATTGGCTGCCAATCAGGGTGTGTGAATTTGATTGACAGTCACGCCTCCTTCCAAAGTTCGCGCAGTTGTAAGTTGAACACCATTGCATGGGTTGTTGAGTTGACGTATTTGCACGTAATTGTCAAATGTGAAAATTTGTTGCGTGGCCACGGTAAGGCGCGTTGCACTGTAAATATCAATTGAAATTACTGCGGAAATCGAGCCACCATTAATGAAAATGCACGAGCAAGTTCAAACGAGCTTTTTTTTTAAATTATGTACTCAACAAAATCACTCCATTGCCTTGTTTCCATAGCAACTTTCGTATTGCACTCTATTTAACAAATTGATGTCAGTTTTTAATGCATCTGCCCTGTTATGCGCCGATCAAATCGAAACTTCAACACCCCCCCCCCCCCCCTCCGGCAAACCGCAAACCCCGGGCATTTGACTGTCTTCTTTGCCCGGGCAGTGTGGAAGTTGACCTTTGCCTGCGTGGGGTGGGGAAAATTGAACCGGAAGTGTAAGGTTTCAAATGATTTTGTTTTTGGGCGCCGAAGTCGCTAACAGCTATAAAACACGCGTGTGAACGAGATGGAAGAGTTTAAAGGAAGAGATGTAACATTTGCGAGCGATTGGCTTACAAAAAAGGTCTTCAAGAGGGCTTTGTTAAAGACAGCAGAGGCCGACGACCATTGTTCTTTAGTAGAGCATGACAGACAAATCCGACGATAGGGTAGGGTATTTGAACACCATTTTGGTCCAATGGGGCGGGAACTTGAACGATCCAATCTTCAAAAGTTCAAATGCCCAGGCTTTGCCCGAGGGGGGGCGGGGTATGTTGAAGTTTCGAGTTGATCCATGAATTTCGTCATAACATTGTCAAAGTAGCTATCCGCAGACTACTTTGACAATGTTATGACGAAATTCATTGTCAATAACAGGACAGAAGCATGAAAAACTGACCATTACAATAACAAAAAGGCAGAGGGGTCAAAATTAAGTCAAAACACGAGAAGAAAGCGAGACAAAAATGCGAGAAACTTCAATCTGACGAGAGCAATATCGCGTCATTATCGCGTAAATTATAAATTTATGTGTCTGTCCGCTTATTCACAATAAAAATTAGCGAATGAGCGCGCGCGAATTTTGCAGTCATTGTAAAAAACCTATTTAGCCATTCGTCATTGACCAATCAGAAACGAAATATTTTGTTGAGCATATAATAAACTAAATTAAAGCAATAAAAGAGTATAACAGATCAACTTTCGCTTGTATAAGCTTAAATCTTATCTTTTTTTGGAACTAAAGACACTCTGCATTAGCGACTGGGGATTGAAATCTGAAATCAGAGAAGCTAAACATGTTATCTTCCAATAATAACAAAAAAATCGTACAGTGTGAAAAGAAAATCTGCCCTTTTTTTTGTCAAAACCTGAGACACTGATATACGAGGGCCGTGATTGTCAACTTCTCCAAACCGGCACAAAGTTACACTCAGTGGCGCGCAGGGGTCTGGGTACGACAAAACAAATAGTGTTAGGCGTTCCAGATCTCGTAATAAGCTTTGTGATGGCGGCTGTCTTAAGGTTTGTCCTTTCGTCACACGTTTTCTGCGTATTTTCTGCGAGTATGAAAGAACCCGTTGAGATAACATTAAGTACATCAGGTAAGAATATGTAAACAGAAAGATTTTAGAGCTAGAGTGTTACAGGTCTAAAAGTTCGAGGAAATGACCTGCGAATAAGATTTGTTTAGGTTCAAACCCCCGCCTGCTTGAATTTCCATAGCCTTTTACCCCCATCCCCCTTCCTCAATAACTTCCATCAAATTCATTGATGGCGCTGACTTCTTGAAAAACCCATTGAGTGTGAAGGATGCCTGGTTAAGACAAAAAGTGGGAACACCAGTTCCGCACAAACTTGATGTGGGTGCAGAACTGATGCCATGGCAACTGCACAATTGGTGTCACTTTGTGCAGTGACTGACATCAAGAGAAAATAAAGGGGGAAGAGAGCAGAGGTTTCAATAGTAGGTGACTACCGGCAACTGACCACCAGGTACTTTGGTCCATGCCGCCGCCTACTTCGCACAAGCATCTGAAAGTTTTGCTGTGTAGGTGTTTTTCCGCCGTTCTCTATCACAAAATAAAGTCGCTTTACTTGATTTACTTAAGTCCGACTTATGGTGTTTCCTCTCAAGAAAAAAAAAGTCTACATATGGAAACAAATTCCGCGTTGAAACGTAAAGAAAATCGCGTACATAAGTTAGCCGCTCTATGGCCAGCGAGCAGGCCCTCCGAGGGACTGGGGTTGGGGGTAGAACGCGGGCCTGCCCGCACGGTTTTGAATTTTGAATGCCGCGTCCAAATTTTGGACGCAAAATACTGATTGGCTGAAATTAAATCACTTAGTGACGTCACCATTGACAAGCTCCAATAACAAGAAAGACACTTCGCTTCGAGAGATAAGGTGGTCAGAAATGCGTTTGAGAAAATCGTAGAATGTTGCAATTTTTCCGTAACTTTACATAATTAAAGGTCGATCAACGCGATGCAATGGCTTCCCTTCTGGAAGGAAAGGAAGTTCTATCTCTGTGACCCACAGGATTCGGGAAAAGTTTTTTTTTTCCACCTTCTTTTCGTAGCGGCCAAAGTACAACGAGGGTGACTTCATGTCACCGTGGTAGTTTCCCGTCCTCCACAAAGCATCATCGCTGATCACATTTGGATAAAAACGTGGGCCTTTCGGCTGCCTCGCTATATGATTTAACGTTAGAGGAACTCTACACAATTTTAGCAAGTATTTGGTTAAGTCGAAAAGGCGGCTCCACTTGCTCGATCTCATGGTAACTCCGCAATAATCCAATGCACTTGAAAACAAAATATTCCAATTTAAAATGCATATCTATAATCACAAGTACTCGATAAGAATTTGAAGTAAAATGCTGTACGTATTAGAATATCTGTCTAGAATATCAAGTGTGATGTAGTAGTTGTAATAATATCTGTATTTCATTAAAATAAATTTTAAAAAAAGATAACTCCGCTTCGCTTTACCGAAATTTGGCAGCAGTTGTGGTCGACGAGTCTCACACAGTGGAGATGAGGTCAGGAAAAAGGCATTTCTCTATTAAACGAAACACATTTTCTGTGGAAAGGGACTTCGACGAATTAACGTACAGAATAATCAGCTAAGCTTTACAGCATCTGCAGTAGTTGTTAGGATTTTCTGGAGAAGGTTTCCTTCCTTTACAGTATTTGGGAGTTTCTGCCTCGAGCGATTTGATATACACAACGCATGGCTTGCTGTTTTTCAATGTTTACTTCGGATGAGCTCTGATTGGCTAATTTTTGACAGATCTCTCAACGTGCCATCAGGAGGTGGCATTCAAAATTCAGAAGGACGCGTGCAGGCTCTCCTTCTCTCCCACTGCTGAGAGAGTGCCTGCTTGCAGGCTAGCCGCTCTACGACTTTTTCATATCTGGGAAGATATCGTTGGCGTCACCTATTGTCGTTAATGTGCCAAACAGAGCCTCATTGGCTGTCGAAACAAAGGTTCTTTTGTTTCCGTGGTGGGCAAATTTGAATAACACGTGATCACAAAGCACATGTTTCGATGTTTTGTTGTGATGGCTGAGAGACAGGGCGTTCTGAACAATGATTTTTTCGCCATTATCCCAAAAAAATTAAAGGGTGAGTTGTATAGAATTAAACTTTACAACTTACTTATTTGCCCGACTGACGTAAACGAAGCCAGCGACTTGCATTTTTAAGGAATCCTTGAACTGGCAAAGGCCATCTTTATTGCTTTTTGGGGAGAAATTTCATGTCCACCAAATAGTTTGGGTATAAAATAAACTTTTTAAGGGTTAGTGGTCAACTTACATAAGATATACCGTATGATGTATTTAAATACTAGAAGCACTATGTTAAAAATGACTGTAATTTTAGTATTTTATTGGCTAATTTCGCTTGCCTTTTAGAGGGAAATACATTTTGGAAAACGCATTTCCAAGCAGGTAGATTTCAGCCCCCCACCCCCTTCCCTTAGAGGGTGTCACGCCTTGGACGCTCGATTCTACAGCCGCCTACTTTACTTTCCCAGCCACCTACTTCAAAACGCACTGAAAGCACTGATTACTGATGCCAAGTTTGAAGAGAACCACTTTAATATTTCTGAAGATGTGCTATATTTTGTTATTTGTTTTCCGTTTGGAAACACTAGCTGATGGCGTCATCAGTTTTTACCCAAAAACCTTACTATCGCTGGAACAATACGAAATATTTCAAAAAGTCTTTTAAATAAGGTTCTTTTTTTTTTAATTTCATAGGCACTTAAAAGAAACTTCTTGCTACTCTTTTTGACAAAGATTCATTTGTATGATAGGAGGGACAAGTGCATTCTCAACTTTAATGGCTGCCTGCAGGCTCTTTTAGGTGGCCAAAGTAAGCTTCCTTTTTTATATTACCATTGATATTAGGGACCTTAAGCAAAGACGACGACGGCTACGAGAACGTTGTCCAAAAATATTATTTCCCGTTATTGTCATAATTTTGCGATTACTCCAAGTCGATCGGCTTGGAAAGTGTGACTACACATTCCAAGAATAGAATTGATG
This sequence comes from Montipora capricornis, assembly GCF_036669925.1. Taxonomy (NCBI): domain Eukaryota; kingdom Metazoa; phylum Cnidaria; class Anthozoa; order Scleractinia; family Acroporidae; genus Montipora; species Montipora capricornis. The sequence goes on along the minus strand of NC_090895.1, from coordinate 43,141,506 downwards.
GCAACGGTGTGGATATTTAGAGAGAAAATTGAAAATTTATTGTCAGGTGGTCAGGTCCTCCACATGACCTCAAATTTGATCATTTCACGTCGTTGTGAAGACGAGAACGGCAAAGAAATGTATCAAAATGTAAAAGGCACGTGCACGCGCAGGGCGTGCAGAACTATTGTTTTTGCTATTTAAAATCTATTGTCATGTGACGTTCTCGTTGCCGCCGTCGTCGTCCTTGCTTAAGGTCCCTATTTGCAACTGTACAACGACCAAGAATAAAATAAAATATTTAAATT
>NC_090895.1:43133719-43138719 GCF_036669925.1 Montipora capricornis | reverse complement strand
GGGAAACAGTTCATTTTGTTTCCCTGGAATTTCAATGTTTCCCTCGGTTGCGCCTAGGGAAGACATTGAGATTCTCGGAACGCAAAATGAACTGCTTCCCTCGGGACCAGTCATTAAGTGTTTATTGTATTCCCAGACACGAGTGTTGTTGAAGTTGGGGAGAACAGCAAGAGGAGAATTCGTGACGCTTATTGAAATCTGTGTGCATCTAATTAGGGCACCTCTGGCCATGTCTGAAATAATACACAGAGCATTTTCATTCTTATTCATTCTTAATTGATGAAGACACTATAGTGCTGTTCCTGATGGCAAATTAAACGAATTGGTTTGTAAAGTCTTAATTACAAATGTACATACATGCATGTACAATATCGTTGTATTGGTCTACAACAAAGTATTCACAACTTTTTTTAGGTATACCATTTCCGAGTTCACGTCTGCCTCCTCTACAAAGTGAGTTTTATGATAATTAGTTTTCTTTCATATGTAAAGTTAATTACCATCACAAAAACGTCGCACTTAGACTAGCTTTTAAGAAGAGGCAGGCATGAACTCGGAAATGGCCTGTTACTGCCCTTGTTCTCTAAGTTTTGTTTTGTTTTTCAGTTTTTTGTCTTTTTTTGTTTTTCATTCAATTATTCTTCTTTGTGATAATAGTTTGCTTTTGTAATACAGAAATACTTAACAGTTGTTATTGGCTGAAGACGAGGTGAATATCAGTGAATAAAAACCGAGACGAACATAACTGTTTTGAATCAAATTTCTTTAAGCGGGATGTTATGAATCAAGAATATAACAAAGGCGGCTTGCGAATGATAGACGTTGATGAAGTGGTTTAAGTCTTTAAGGTTAGCAATAGTTTCAATACCAGCTGCTTCTTCTCTGCACGCATCGCCACTTCAGCGGACGCATTTGGCTCGCGTACGACCAGGTGTATCGTGAGCACGCGGCAGCTACTAAACTCATGGACTGGTCGTGCATGAACGTGCAAATATTCATTTTCCACGCAGCGGTGTCATCCACGCAAAGCTCATTATCAAACCATATTCTCAGGGTTGGGAGCCAAGCGGCTTAGCTGGTAGCACAGTTGTTTGCAAATCGTGGAATCAGGGTCAGTGTATGTCGCCAATTGCTTCTCGTACCGATGCTCTTCGTGCTCGGAGCCTCACCGCGCTATGGCCTGTACCAGCATATCCTCAAAACGTGGCAACGGAGAGGGAAAACGTCTTTCCTTATCACTGATTCGGGATGCTTCAAAAAGCAAATCGATCCGTCATTAAACCATAGGCCGTTCTGAAACTCAAAGCACCCGCGAGTGAAACGGACTCCATACGCACGTCAACAATAGCTACGAACTCTGCCGTTCTAGTTCTCCGTTACATTAGCCTTCTCTCATTGTAAGCGCCTTTTCACTGTTTAGCCGTCCTCGGCCCCTGCTGTGTATAGCTCCACAATCGTGCGTTTGCTGTTTGCCTATTAGTCGAAATGTTCGTTTGTTGTTCAGCCAACATTTTGTAAGGTTACGTTGATTCGTTAAAAATCATGAATGGTGCGTACAGCTATATAAAAAAAATACTTTCTGCTGTAGGGGAAAAACGTTTTTAATTACTGGGTAATTGGGTCTTTTCTGTTATTATTTCGACCGTATCTCCTTCATTGCCACCAGTTTCCATCGTAAGCCTTCCCAACATGACGAATTTTGGCAGCAGTTAGAAGGCCATCCTTATCCTCAAGCAGTTTCTTATCTTTGGATCTCATGCAATTTGGGTTTCGACTGGTTTGGAGGGAGGCCACAAACTTAAGTCAGCCCAGAAGAACAAACTGTCTACTCGGAAGCATCTCCCAGTGATTGATAACTATTTCGCCAACTAGGGAGCTATGAATAGGGTTGCTGGGCCATTTTCTTGACCCCCTCTTCCTAATATGCAGGTCAGCAGCTTTGGGGGTATTCGGGAAAAAAAAGGTCAACCCGGGAAAAGGCGCCTTATAGGAGGAGGAGGGAGGAGTTCTCGATGCACTACATTACGGTTGACCAGATCATTAGCATGGTTTCATTTTCAAAATACGGACCTGGAGCTCTAATGGCCAAATTTGGCGTGGAAGTGGCTTATCGGAATGCTACGGTCCTCCCAAGCAATTGTCATTTGCTGGGCATGAAATGGAGAAGCCAGTACTTCCCTGACTCAGCTCTCCCTTTTGTCCTCCGCTCAGTATCATTTATCTTTTACTCGGTAGCGGATATGGTGGAATGGAACCTATTGAATAAGCACAGTCTCTCAGAGCTAGAGCACTACCTCGATAATTTCATCACAGCCGGCCCTACTCCCTCACCACAGTGTCTGCATAGCCTTCAACGGCTATGCAAGTGTGTCAAGCTCTGGGCTTGCTTCTCTATCCCAACAAGTGAATCGGCCCATCTTCTTGCTTGGTCATAATGGGCATAGAACTAGACTCTATGAGACAGTGTGCTCGCTTACCGGAAGAAAAGTTAGTCTCCTTCAGAGAGCTGATTGGCTCATGGCGTAATCGTTGGTGGTGCACCCGGAACCAGTTGGAGTCACTAATCGGCCATCTACGCCATGCGACCTAGGTTGTGAAGCGCGGTCGGGCATTTCTTCGCCGCATGATTGACCAACTCTTTCACTTGTAAGCTGAATTCCACTTGGACCTGCAATGGTGGGACGAGTTCCTTTCTTCTTTGCATGGTGTCAGTTTTGGCTCTTACCCGGCGTGTCAGCTACTACCGACATGGAATTCACCTCAGACGCAGCAGGCTAACTCGGTTTCAGCGCTTATTTTCAAAGCGATTGGTTCAGCAGGGATTGGGGCCCGGGTCAAGCTATTGCCTACCAAGAGCTTTTCCTTGTTGTTGTAGCCGCGCACGTCAGGGTTTCCCAGTGGTTCTGGAAGCATATCCTGTTTCGCTCTGACAATGAGGCCGTCGTCAGTATCCTGGTTTCGCGGACATCCCAAGTCCTTGTTTTACGTTCCTATTACGTAAGCCCCTTAGGGCAGCAGCTCGTTTTAACTTCACATTTCACTCAGCAGCACCCGCCTGTCTCGCTCCCATTGGCAGGAGTTCAATTTTCGCTCGCCTTTCCAACAGCTGTGCTCAGACACGTACTGGAGGACGTGTCCTGCCCTTTCTTGAAACGTGGTGCCAGCAGTTCCTAGCAGAGGGGCTAGCCCCTACAATACAGACCGCTTACGGTTCTGGGCAGAAAACAATTGTGGACTCTTGTTGGGGAAACCCGAAGGTTCCGTTCACATAACACTCCGTGTCCCGTGGACGAATGGACCTCGTGCCTCTTTCTTACCCACTTGGCTGCATCGGTCAAGACCTCCAAGATCAAGGTATATCTTACTGATCCGTTGGTGATCTGTTTCAGACTACCATGTGTGTTGCGGGGAATCAAGCCCAGTGCTGGTGCTTCTCGGAAACTTCTTGGTTAATTTTTAATCTCGGATTAGCGCTAATCGGCTTTTGGAGAACTGGTATACAAAAATTTGGTTATCAACGGAGTTGATAGTGTAAATTGGCCACCGTACAGAGATTCCAAAAGCTGACGTTTCGAGCGTTAGCCCTTCAAAACGACCGAAACGATCGAAACGTCAGCCTTTGGAATCTCTGTACGGTGGCCAATTTACGTTATCAACTCCGTTGATAAAACCAAATTTTTGTATACTACTTCCCCACCGACGCAGCACCACAGTTTCTTTAGAAACTACCCTTCATTCATTCTTGGAGAACAGGGCCCTGAAAGTTTCAAAGAGAGACCCCTTTTGTCAGGGTTGCTAAATTCACATTGGCCGAGGCAAGTTCACGCTGTGTGCTGTTCAGTCGCCTCTGGCTTATTTGTATGTGAGGGGGGAATAAAGGCCTCGGACAGGTAGTGCGCAAATTTGGGTGAGTACCCTGTTTCTCATGTTTGATCTTTGTGTAATTCCTTGGTATTTATTTGGGAGTTAGGTCCCTTGACTGCCCTGTTCGCGGGCTCGTCCTCCAAGCACCTTGGAGATCTAATTGGAGGTGGCCGCTCACAGGATTGTCATGGTTATGTACGCGCATGCTTGCGGCTCCCACCGGTTTGTTGGCACCTCCCCAACTCTCATCTATTGGCAATTTGGGCAAGGTTAAACGCGAGATAACGTTGAGCAGTGGTTTTGCCCAGTTAATTCTGTGGGGCAGCTCGGGAAGCTCAGGGGCTTTTGCAATTGTCACCACTCCTTTGAAGTCAAGTATTCGTGCGTTCGATTGTTAGCGTTGAATCATGTTCCTCGCCGCTCTTGTGCCCTGTCCCACCCGTCCCTTTGGAAGTAAGTACTTTCCTCTAGATCTGGTACCCCGTTATCCACTGGAAGAAGACTTTCAGTGTGACGGTTGGTTACCTATGCGAATGCTTGCGGTTCATGCCGGTTTTGTCAGCAGCACCCCAACTCCCATGTACCGGTGATGAGTTAAATATAATTACATAGGTGATTGTTTGAAAATTATGCATTTTCTTTAAAACAATTAATTTCGTTGTCTGTCACCTTGACAGAAGTTTTTAGAAGTTTTAGTTTCTCGGTTTCTGATAGGTTATGGCAATTCTACCCATATTATGCAGAAATTAAGACAATAATAATAGTTAGAGGCTGTTGTCCGTGTAGAAAACTCCAGCCTGTATACAGGTTGGCTCTACCATTCAACCAAACCAATTCTTCTTCAATCTTCTTTTTGACAGAAAAAATAAATGATGAGATGTATCAGATTCAGACAAGTCATGCAGTTTCTTATCAGTTATTGATCAAACTTTCAGTCGGAAACGGGGTTTTCACTCTCAGAATTACCTTCAGAACCAACGTTTTACGTAGAATAAGCCTTTAGAATGATGTTCTCGTATTCTGAGAGGATGCTTTGCACTTGGGAGAAATTTTGTGAAAAGAGTATGTTTGACATTTATCATTGCGTAACTCAATTCTCAAACTTGCCCGTAATCTGTTGAGCTTTCGTCACGTCG
>NC_090895.1:43118719-43123719 GCF_036669925.1 Montipora capricornis | reverse complement strand
ATTTCCCGCCATGGAAAATTGGCCAAACACTCCCGTCCCCAAAGGCTGTCTTGCCTCCCCACCTCCAAACCCGACAGTCTGTACGGGCAGATGGACTTACGGATTTAGGTGACGTCATAACCAAAATTTCTCTCATAGATAGATTTTCCCAAAAAATGTTACTTATGGTGCTCCGCTGACGCGCTTCGCGCACCTGAACTCCGCTAATCCCTTTAATCTTTCCCTCCTGAAATGAACACTGAGAGGTTTTACTGTGTCCAACACCACATGATTATTATTTTTTGCTTATCAACGAGGACCCCCTTGTTGGGAAAAGATTAAGGTGAACCTAAACTCAGATCATTTTGTTATGTTTTGAACCTATATTGATCACAGCAAAGATGCCAACCTCTGGAAACTTTTCATTCGCTCTCCCCTTCCCCTTTATGATTGACCTACCCACTCCCCTCCACCCCCTCCCCAAAAAAAAGCGCACCCAGCCACCCCCGAGCAGCGTCTTCAGATTACAAAAAATCTACCGCCACGGAAACATGGGACTTACGTTGAGAATTTCTTATTGGTTAAACGGAGATCCAATTAAACAATCGGTTATATGGCTATGATTTCAAACTGAGATAAAGAAAGCCATTTTGTTTAGTCTTTAAAAGGTCCAGAGTCGTTTTTGTCCGGGAAATTTGCAACCTCGCTCCAAGGGCTTTCCATATAAAGCCCTGGGAACAAGGTTGGGAGATTTGACGACCCATACGGGAGACCCGGAGATTCGTTCCGTATCCGGGGAACTCCCGGATAATCCCGGAGAGATGGCGTGAGTGTAACAGCGAACAATACAATGACACCAAAATGCAAGCAAACGCCAACCCATACATACTGTAGTAATGTGAAAAAAGAACGGAAAAAGAAACTAAATATAGACACTCACATCAAAGGAAAAGGAAGAGGCTATAGCAAGAGCAGAAAAAAAGAAATTAGGTAATGGCACACTTGGCCATGCAAATTACAATAATTAGTATTACTGTACCTTTGATGATGACTCATCATAGCCCAAAACAACATCACTGTTGCTTGGATGGAAACAAATTTCATCTGGCGAAAAAGATACATTTTTCCCGATAACTATGGAATTGAAGTCATCTATTGTGCTGTACATTGCTTTGTGGAGAGTGTCCACCAAAAGGTACTACAAGAACCAGAACAATTTGTTAATGATCACTGAATAATCAATATAATTATGATGATAATTATGTTAGTGGCATGGTAACAGGTCAAGGGACAAGAAAAAATGGAAATCGGAGTTACTGTAGGAATCAAACCTTCAAACCTTCTATACACTGTGTTCTCTGACCACTGAGCTTAAAGAGTGAGGTTGGGTGAGTAAGTATTTAAGGTGGTTCAAACCACTTTCAACACTACAACACTTTATCACGTAACAGCAATGTTAATTGTTATGGTACCATGTAAAACATCAATTATTGCTAACAAGATGCAGTCACTTTTGTGACGTAAAATAGTTACCATGCCAACAGTAAAGCCTTGCAAAAACACCCTATATTTTGGTTGTGTTTTCACTAGGACAAGTTTCACTAGTTAAAGTCGGAAAAATCCGGAAGTACCGTGAAAACAGGTCGTCCTAAGTTTAGCGAGTTAAAAATGCAAGCTGTTTTCACAAGAAAAAACAAGGGATTATGTCGTCTTTATGACCGGAAATTCCTGCAAAGTTATACCACCTCGCGAGATGGTATATTGTCCTGGTAAATGCCGCAGCCAATCGCATTGCCCCTAGTGACAGATGCCTGCCAAATCGTGAGCTGGCAAATATTTTCCAGACGCTCGCGCTCACCTCGTGGTTCACGTTGCAAACAGTGCTTTTGATGGCACACGAATTCACTTGTAATACCTTCCCGTTTCGATTTACAATTCCTCCCGCCTCATTAGATCCCTCAGTTCCTCGGCCAGGACCTTACTTATTTCACGGTGGCGGCATGCAGAACCCGCAGTACCCGCGTTTGAGCACAAATGCTCTACAATTTATGCCAGCCGCATCTCTCCGCAGCACATCATCTTCAGCATCTTTACCCACATCTTTCATAAGTACCGGCGAAAGCAACGAGAACAGTCCGGCCGAAGGATCTGTTAACCGAAACCGATGTCCCAATTGGTCAGACGCTGAGACAAGATTTCTTTTGGAAATTTCAAAGTTATGAAAGATCATAACTCCCGAGGCGGAAACGACCGATGAACCTTTGAATACTTCGACGAAATCGACGAAGTGTTGGGTTGCAAGCCAAACATCACACCAAAGCGCGTACATGTGAATGTGGTCTGGCCGCTGAAGATACCAGCGCTAAAACGGATGAAGATTCACCGAAAGGCGGTCCGTCAATCCACGAGAAGGATGACGACCAACCGGAAATGGAGCTCGAGAAGACCTTATCCTCTGAAAGAAACGTCGTCTCCTTCGGAGAAATATGGCGAGAATCAGTAAAACAGAAGTCGTTAAAAATGCTTCGTCTCCCGCCATTTTTTCAAAGTTGCGCGCTTTTGTAATTTGAATCTTCTGAGTAAACGGCTAAAATTTCGGGTTAAATTTCACAGTGAAAACAGATGTCAAGTTTAACTAGTAAATGTCGGTCTGTAAACAAACACCTAGAAAGAATCTTCAGCTAGAAAAGTAGTCTAGTGAAAACATAACCTTTGGATTTACTTGCTCATATCTGAAAAACGAACTCGGTGACCTCATTTTTTTATTGCACCAAAGTGATCAGCAAGCTAATATAAACTTTCTGCACAGTTAAAAAGAATTCTGTGGAGCGGATTCAGAGCTACGTTAAATTTTCAATTATTTAAGCTTTGCAGCAAGTTTTATTCTGGCATGCTGATTACATTTCAGAAATAAAAAATGAGGGTCAGCGAGTACGGTTTTGAGATATGAGCAGCTAAAGCCAAAGTTTGGGGTGTTATTGCAGGGCTTTCTTGTTGCCACGGTAACTTTTTACGTCACAAAAATGACCGAACCTTTTTCAGTAATAGTTGGTGTTTGATATGGTACCATAAAATTGCTGTTAAGTTATAAAAGTGTCGTAATGTCAATCCTTCTAATAAGAACGTTTCTCTCCAGTGTTAAAACTGGTTTGGGCCACCTTAATATAATACAAACACTGCCGCAACTTTTCCTTTAAAATATAACCAGGGTGCAAAGAAATTCAAATTTTCAGCTTGCAAGCTGTGGCCAGGACGTACCAGCCTAAAAGTCATTTTCACTGGCCCGAAAAAATCCTTATAAGCACAATGAAGTCCCTGAAAACTTTTTACTTGCCCAAAACCTTTTTACTTGCATCATGCCCAAAACCTTTTACTTGCCCACCAGGCAAGTGGAGGAAAAATTTTACTAGCCCCAGGCTAGTGGGCAAGCCTTTCTTTGCACGCTGATGGCCCATTGACAATAGAGGGTTTCATTGATAAATGGAAAAGGAAAAAAAATTGGCAGAATTGATATTATTACATCAGTGGCACTTACATTAAACAAAAACATACATCTTAAAAGGAACTGCCCATTAGGACGAAGGCACACTTACAAAGAGTATATGTTAAATCAACATTGCCATTATTTTTGTAATATTAGTCTTATGTAAGCTTTCGGCCCGATGTCGTGAGCCGCTTATCGGCCCTGAAAGGCCCTTATGGGGAGCAGCCAAGCGTGTTATAAATGGCCTTTGCTTTTCAGTTTTCAACCACTACTACTACAATGATCTGCAGTGTAAAACACAGACTGGTGACATGGGCTTAAAACCAGAGATAGCCATCATCAAAGTGTTGCAGCCCTCGGTTCAAGGAACTACAATATTGTATAGACTAACCCTTGTGTTGTCCACAGGAGACGAATAGAACATGTCAATGCGTGCAAACGTCCCGTTGTTAGTATCAGGCAGGGTAAACAACTTTGTTAGGTTGCGGAAGCTCACACCATAGTTGTTGGAGACCCACACATGACTACTGCTGTTTTTGGTTAGAGTTCTATCCCGTGTTAACACTACAGTGGTATCCCTGTGATCTCCTGCCCAGTGCACATAGGCCAGGTAGTGACTATCATTTAGCTTGAACTGTTGAGAGAAATACACAGTTGATCACCAGAGAATAAAAGCCAGTCATACATTTAGCAATCACTCCCAACTCTGGCCAAATAGCAGGATTGTTTTGTCCGGAAATAACAGCGATTCTACTTTGCACATCACACAGAAATTACTGAAATCTAAGTCTGCAAACAATGACCAAAGTAAAAGGAGTTTTTTAACCAAGTCAATGATTTCCACGTAGAAGGCTAATGAAGATTAGCATTAACTCAGAATCCTTATTTTTGTCAATCCATTTTACAGTATATGGTGGTATATGCTATTAAAATTGGTTTGGAGCTTAAGAGGACTTTACCTTCATATGAGACTCTGTATGTAAGTTCATAAAAAAATCCAATGGAGCATCACATTCATGAAGTAATGAACAGCCACATAATTAGTAATTTTCTTGCGTGTATGGTGGCAGGTCTTTTTCAAAGAACAAGCATTAGGCCTTGGCAGATACTCAATACTCTACTCCCAGCAACACTTTCATCACATAACGTAACAACTCGCTGCGGTTATTCAGACCCAAGGGTTGTGGTTTTGTTTTTGTCACAAACACATGTATTATTGAACTCTCGCATGAAACATTTTATCTCTCTTAAAGAGGGGTTCACAACTGCAAAGATCTTCATCTTTTATTTATTTATTTATTTGTTTATTTATTTTAATCTTCTTTTCTTATCGCTTAAGGAATGGTTGTATGTGGGATGTCTCTTCTTGGACGGAAAGGTCAATAGACCTTTTTAGCTTTTACATTTTGTTTTCCCATTTCAGACCACGTGAAGTTACTCTAGGAAACGGTTTCTTTCAAATGCCGGCAAAAAGACGTGCTTATGTACGAATAACTTATGAAAAAACAAAAAGAAATTTTCCTTGAGAACATCACTT